>NW_028279716.1:300000-414750 GCF_059751315.1 Micrasema longulum
GCTGGTCTGTACCATAAAATTAGTATTATTTACTGAAGTCTTGTTCAAATTGTCTAAAAAAAAACGATTTTAGCATGACGTTTTGCTTATTCGCGCATGATTTAAAAGAAAAAAGATAAATACTTGAGCTCTTATTATTTACTCAAATATTAAAATTTTCTAACAGTCGTAAATAACTTGTCTTGGAAAAATGGAAATCGAGTTGTGGTAGAGTGGGATTTGAACCTCGGACCTTTGGTCCGTGAGTCCACAATATTACCATGGGGCCACACAACCCAGGTGGTATAGACATCCCTAAAATAGGTGGTACTGTCTTAATCTTACTTAACTTTTGGCCATTGGTTGCGCCACTTGCCCGTTAGCAGTTGCACGCTCGAAAATTGCTGATTCGTTGGATGCTTTATCCTTTGTTCACTTTGCTACAGAACCCTAAACACAATGATTGTAATTCCTACCTTATTCTGGGTTCTGGCACCTCTATTGCTGATACTTTTGTCGCGGCAGTCAGGATCCGATCCAACCTTGCTGTCAGGAAAGAGAAGCTCTTGACAAATTATACACACAGTAGATTAAATACTTATTGATGGCAAAATATCTTTTTGCGATCGCGGTGAGAATATGAGAAATCACATGTGCACACGGTCAGTTCAGTCGTTGTTCTGGCGCCGGAACAATATAGGTACCCACGGTGGGAAAATTGCAACATCTTAACCAGGGTCCCGTAGGTAGTAAACAAATCCGAACGCCCCATCCTAGCAAATGTGCTAGATATATAATATATATCAATGTGTGCACATGTGGCGTAACCAGCCATTTTGAAACATTTTCTAATAGATAATTTACGATATTTACTATAGTATAACAAACATCTCGTGTTATATAAACAAGTTTATCACCGACAAATAGTTTTATTTTACAACATTGTAAAGATTCATGGATGTTTTATATTATTACGTATGATAAACAATAGAGGCCTTCGCACTGAGCCTTGGGGTAATCCGAAATTATTTTTTATTAGATTACGTGTAATTAGATATTTTGCTATATTTGAATGGCGGGTAGAAGGAGATTAACGTGCTTGTTTACTAAGACGTCATTATAAACACAAGGTAAACACGAAATGTTGTATTTTACTGTAAACAAATTCACGATAAAGTATCATGAAGCAATTTGTATCAATTTACTGTTTTAAGCGCAAAAGTTTATCCGCTGTAAAGTTCTATCCGATTAACAGCTCCTTATGTTCGGAATCATTATGGGAATAATTATATTCAATTTAAATTTTCACTTCGCGTGACTACATCGTGTATGACCTACAAGGATTAGAAATGCAAAACAATCCATATGTACAAACAAGTATACAAAATATGTCAAATCGAAGTGACAGATTCAAAAAAGGAAAATAGGTATTTTAAATTTTACTAAGTGCATGTACGGTTAATGGGTATTTTTACATCAGGCAAATATAGTTGGCACCTAAAAAAGGTATGTACATAATTTAAATACAAAGAATCAACACACGGGTTTAAGCAATTAAATATAAAGCAGAAAAAAACAAATTTGCGAATTTAAGATATAAATTTATTGGAAGTAATAAAATAATCACAGCAGTTATATGTGAAATTAAAAAAAGTAGAGATGAAAACAGGCTGAACGCTGTGTAAGTGCGATCTCTTAAGTGAATGTCTCATAAAACTACGTAAGATAGAAACAAATATCGAGATCCGTACATTATGTAATACTAAAGATAAGAACTATAAAAAAAATAAGAAAGGAGTACTGTGTTGGTTTTGATATGCAGAAGGAATGGTCAGCAAAAGAACGTTTAAAAAGATTTACGATGCGAATGTTGATGGACGCTGAAATTGAGGAAGACCGAGAAAGACATGGCATGATCCAACAGCTAGATGGTGTTGTCATTCAACTTTACTCTGCGCTCAATGTCAAACTAAAATGTATTTTTTTCACTTTCGTATTTTAAGTAGTCTTCTGCAATACAAGTACCTATCTGAAAACGATTTAAACTCCAGAACGATCGAAAATGGTATGGCACTATTTAAATCATAGCATCAAACTTCTGAGTTTAGAAAGTAAATGCTTGAGAGAATATTAGATATGAAGTCGTTCGATTTTATAACTAACATTGAAGCCTGAGAACGGACGCAGCAACATTCTATTACGAGCGTTCTGAGGGTGCAGCGGTGTACCTGGCTTGGACACGTGACATGGATGCCTCAAAAGAGCCTTAAGAGTCGGTTGCCTCTTCTTCACACCTACTGGCTCCCGGCGGCGGCGTCCTGGAAACCGTCTATGCGATCTTAAGATTTATTCAGTTGAACAGAGGGACGTGAGATTGACGTGGGAGGAAGCGAGAGTGCTGGCTAGCCATAGGGTCTCATAGAGGCATCTTTATATATATCACCTGCATAACACCCATTTTGCTCTACGGATGCGAATCGTGGCACTTTACTAGGACATAAAACAGCAAAATACTGAGTTGTGAGAATAAGCGTCTCAGAAAAATCTTTGGTGTGCGCAAGAGAACAGACGCAGCAAACTCCGATGACAACTGACATCAAGCGGAGGCGATACGGTTGGCTAAGTCGGCTACTGCGGATGTCTCCTGAGAGCCTTAACCACGATTGCCTACTTTACAAGGCATCAAGTTTTCGACGTCCTGGACGTCTTCTTGGATACCATATGCTCCAACTAGGGAGCGGACATGGAATGATGATGATGATGAGAGGCATCCTTTACTGTGACTTGATTAAATTGATTTAATAAGCGGTGCTATTTGATGACTATGGAACATATCTTTTTGAGACTTGAATGGGAGCATCAAAGGTGAGAAATTAAAGAAATAATGATAATAATATATAAATGAATCAAATTAAATTTAGAAAAATATTACACTTTTGTAACTGAATTGAATACAAGTAAACATTGTTTTTGCTACCATTCGTGTTTGCAATATGGTCATGAAGAAGCATCACAATATGCGACATAAGTCTTCCGTATAATTTGTCAAACCCACAGTGAAAGTAGTTGAGTCAAATTCAATTAAAAAATCACGGTTTACATTTTTATAAAAATATTTTAAAGAGTAGCTGGTTTATTGACAAAAAACATTTCTTTAAATATAAGCCAAACGAATAAAAAAACCCACGGTCTTTTAAACGGTTTTCGAGTATGTGAAATAATGCTTTTACTAGAAGCGTCTAGTGATGTCCGCATGTTCCACGGAGCGGCTGTGGAAAAATAGGAAGAAGAAATATCACGGTGCAGAGGAGATTTTTTGTGAGATTCTTTTTAATTATTTTTCCTACCAGGAAACACTATGTACCGTGGCTTAATTTTTATTTTTGCTATTATTTAATAATGTACATGCTACCATTTTCCATTGCGTTGTATCCCAACGCAACACAGGGCTCTTAGCCTCATTAAGTTTGGGATCGGTTATCATTATTTTTTTGAAATATATATGTATTTGTATGAATAAATAAAACATATATTTATAAGTATGATAAGATTTTTCTAACTTATTTTTTAAATATAATCTAAACCTAATTTACTGCGTTTTATTTAGTTTGTTTATTTAATCATTTTTTTCCATTATAAACAAAGGTAAACAATAAAATAATGCGACCTCACTGGGGTTACCCGTGCTATTTAAGAATAAACATTAAAAAAATATTTTTACATGTAAGAACACTACTTGTGAGTGACACTTAACAATATACTTTTAAAAATATTTTTTTACATGTGAGAATAAACAAAGAAGACTTAATATACAGAGATACCTAACAAAATGTTCAGAAAGTTTTAAACACTACGTATTTAAGTTTATATTAAATTTATGTACACCTATACTATTTATATTATAAAATGTACAATAAGTTAACAAAAACATAACATGAACTATACATTTGTGAAGCAGTTTATTCAATATTGGTTTGGGCGAAAGAGACATTCCATTTTACTTCTACCCAGCTTCACAATTCATTTTTTATAGCCTTTTTGAACATTTTCTTATTTCTAATTGTTTTAGTAGACCTACGTATGTTGAGTATAATGAATTACATAATATTATAATAAAGTACAATATGTATAAACTACATATATTGTTTTTGTATTATTTTGTAGTTTTTTAATAAAATACTGTTATGTTAAATGTACACATGTTTCTGTTTATAAAAGACATTTGTGCCGTGCACAACAAAAAAATAAAAATAAATCGCATTAAGCAAAAATAATAGAATTTTTCACTTTTTATGTTCATCACACATATTATCTTTGATGGGCGGATACAATTGTAAAGCGTCCTTGAGGTGATTTTTCACAAAGGTGGCGCCATATAAATCCCCCAAATTTATTATTGTTTTAAATAGCATAACTGTATTTTTGCTCATTTGGATCATCATCGATAGAATTAACCTTAGAGTAATTATCTAATAGAGTCGCCCATACGGAGAAAAACAATGTTTGCTTATTGACCACGAAGTTAGCTACATATTACAGCAATACAACGGGCTGTGGGTACTTGAGGTGAGAATTGCGAGTGCAAACCGCAACCGTCCATAACACGCTTATTGTTAAACTAAAAATCAAACTAAAACTAAAAATTTGGAATGCTTTTGTTCTGTGCAATAGAGCTTAAGGCTTCTCTAGAGAATTATTATTCTGAGGTATTGATACACTTTTGTGACTACTCAAAACATAAATAAACGACTTATTTCATTAAAAAAACAATGGTTGTAATAAAACAAGTATGAGCATTTTTGACATGTTTTCAGCGGCACAAATAATACAAGATGGTCTCAGTAATATAAGTACCGAGACTCGTTTTATTATTAATGTGTGTATATTTTCGAGTCAGCGGGTTTTAATAACGTTTTTTGCTCTCCTCAAAAGCTACTCTTCTGCAGTTATACTCTATGTTCGCGCATTAAAGCTGTATTAAAAGAAATTTACACCATTTTTTTATTTAAAAATTCACCTAACCTTCTCTAAAACGTATTTTATCTCTGTTTAAAAATTCTACAAATTCGTCAACTTTTATAAAATTCCCAGCAAATTAAATTCAGTACTTGTCTACAACCATTTGGAAATAAGTATAATATTCTTGATTATTGATTCATGTAATGTAAATCTCGTATTTTTCCTTAACTAAGGAAATAAATTCATTAATCCTTGAGAATGTTATATTATATTTATATCGCGTTAATTAAAAAATGTTTTTTTTTTTTTTAATATGATGTCATGAAGTTATTATAATGCAGAATTTAAATACGAGTAATGTACAAACAAAATTCAGAGTTAACAAAAAAAAATATTATGAAAAGTCAATTCTATATATTAGAATTTTTATAATTGACCTTTGATAAAAATAATTCATATTTTATTTATAATTAATAAAACCAAATTATCAGCTTTGCTTATCAACACGATATTAAAATTTTATCACTGTTTTTAATTTATAAAGGTACTCATAATATTTAATATGACTTCATTTTTTTTTTGGTAGATTAAGTGTTTTGAAATAATTTTCTTTTAAAAAAGTTTGTTTTTACAAAACGTTCTGCTGAAATCCATACATTTTTATTGTAATTTTTATACTTATAAGCAGTTTATTACACATTTTCGAGACATAAATCCCAACTTCATATGAATAAAAGTCCTATGTTGCGTTGGTTGGGACGAGTAGTTAGTTAACACAGACATACAAGTATATCCATTCATATATTTTATAGGATCAGAAACATAATAATTTAAAAAAAAAATATTATGGCACATCAGTATGGTAAACACCAAACTCAAACATTCGGAAAATCAAGGAGTTTCCCACTCAAGAGATTTAAATACGATAATTATAAATATTAAAAAATAATTAATTAAAAAGTATACGCCAAAAATGGGCTCAATGCTTTATTTAAATTTTCGAGATATTAATGCAATTTTTTTACCCTTAATGATTTCAATAGAAATAAAACATTTAAAGCTTATAAAATGTGAAATTCTTATAAATTGTAGAAAAAAAATGTGGTCACGGATGGCAAAAAATCAGTAAACAATACGAAGGTTGAGGTAATAAGCGGTTTGGTCTGTAGTAGAACGGAGTTGAAATATATTTTACATTAAATACAAACATATAAACTCAGTATCCAACAAATAATGCTTTTAATTTTTTTTTGCTCTCGTGCAAAATGCATGATGTTTTAATTAACCCATTTTTGCTTTGTACCCTCAAATAAAAGATTATCTTTATCATTTGATTTGTAGGAACGATCACTCTTACATTTCAAGACTTAGGGATTATGAAATATTGCAGTTAAAAATCAATTTATTTAAAAAAAGTGGTTTGTGTTAATCTGCTTAGGAATCAAACCTTTTACCTTATTCTCAATTGTAATACATCCTAACTATGCTCTGTTTTTAGTTTTATATATGATGTTTTCATGTTTTATATTTAAGTAAAGAGGGAGATCCAAAGAGGCTCCAAATAATACTAAACATAGCAATGAGAATTATATTCAGATCTGGTAGAAACACTAAAATTAAGAAAATGTCTTAACTTCTAGATATTATGACAATAGATCGGAGAATAAAATTTAATGCCTTTTTTTTAAAATTCAATAAACAGGCTTGTGGAAGCCCTAACAGATTGGCATTAATAAGTATACATATATATATATATATATATGTAAACATATTACAACAGCGATGAAGAACATTTAAGAGAAGGTAATACAGAAGTATAGGCATCTACAGGGCTTATGACCTGTTAATGGCTGGTTTAAGTGGCCACTTTACACACGCAGAATGGTGAATGTTACACAGTGTGTAAAGTGGCCACTTAAACCAGCCATTGACAGGTCATAAGCCCTGTAGATGCCTATACTTCTATATTACCTTCTCTTAAATGTTCTTCATCGCTGTTGTAATATGTTAATATAAACAGCTCCCCAGGGAGTTGAATCCAGTCCTTGTCTACAAAAATTTGGACAAACTCAAAATATTGTTTTTATATATGTATACTAATCCTATGTAGTATTCCTAATATTAAGTTTTCCTATATTAAATATAGTAAGTATTCCTAATATGAAGACTATTCCTTTTTTTAAATTAAAAAAAATAATTAAAAAAAACAAAAACCAAAAAGTCGCCGGGAAAATTTAAAACCTCGTAGACATCGTTTGATATATTTGGAAATTGGTTAAATGTTACTCGAGCAAATGCAGGATGAGATTTACAAATAATGTTTGGAACTTAAATGCGATAAAAAAGCCTTTTTTCAAACTTCTACAAAGAATAAAGAAATGATGTTATTTGAATAAATGATTCGCGTGATAAAATTTTCCGACTCACCAAAAACTGTAAATAAAAACACCACAAAACTAAACACCTTCGTAAAAAAACAATGAAAGTAATATCATTAAAGTCACCAACGATTTTACCCTTTTTACAAACAATCTGGATTCTTTTTTGTCCGTTGTGGATGGTCGTTTGAAAGAGAAGGAGAATTTCGTATTTCTTACGCGTGTGGGTAAAAGAGATGTAAGATAGGGGGTTTTCTTCTAGGGCAAGTCTGCACGCCACATCCGTAACCAATACAAAGAGAATAAACCGTACCCAGTATGTTCACAGTAAAGTAATAATTAGCAAAAAAAAACATATTACTAAAATAGCAATTGCCAAAGCTATGCGTACATGCTAATTTAAATTTGTTAAAAAAATACATTTATATTAAATTTGAAATATTTTGGAAAGGTGTCAGCCCCGTGAAGTGGTAACAGCATTTATCTGCAATTTGTAAAGTTTCGGGTTTGATTTCATCCCTTCATAGTCCTTTTACTAGCATCTGAATCATAAGACTAATGATTTTGCTTTCTGATTAAGATGTATCTCGTTGTATCAGTGCGCTTATGTTGGTGCGCCATTAAGAATTTGACTACGAACAAAATTAACAGTGAATTTGCTGGAAAGCGAACATGCCAACTACTATATTACAAGCCCGACTTATTTCCACCCATTTTAATTATAGGATTTTTATCTAAGAGTTGCCATCTTCGAAAATAGTATTCTAATTATATTTCACACACATAACTGTATTCTTCATCCGCCTGGACACGAATACATTTTTAGGAATATGAGTATTAATGTATATATATTTATATGGCAAGAAATCTATCGTTAGCTAGTTTGAGTGAACACTGCGTAACATTCACTATTCTGCGTATATTTCAACATCCTTTTTTAAAAAATTATTATTGAACCAGCTTAAAAAGAACCTCCAAATAAAATGCAACAATTAGACCAATTTATAATTTATGATCCTTAAAAATACTGCAACTATAAACTTACTGTCGGAACTTGCAAAACTAAACAAAATATCTATAGCAGTGATACACCCAGTAATATTTTTGGAGAAAGATTAAAAATTTTGTAATAAGGCCAACAACAAAAAATCCTATTACCTAAAATATATATTTTTTGAAATATTGAAAACAAATTCAAAATGCAAAACTAAACTTATTATTTAATGCAGTGTGACTTTAAGTTTCCGAGATTTTTCTGCTAGTTTAACTCTTAAAAGACTGTGGTAAATAATCCCTTTGCGCGCGGTGATGTAACATCGTGTTACCACTAGTAAAAGACGGAATATTCTGAAGTTCAGACATTTGAAAAAAATGAAAAACATGGAAACATACTGTTTAATTATTCGTTTTCCATAACTTATGCGAATAAACATATAATTTAGCCCCGTTATAGCAAATAAATTAAAAATCACAAAAACGCCGCTCATGTTACGCGCGTGCGCCCCCTATCATTGTCATTAACCAACTGAAGGCTAAATCTGTTTTAGACGACACCCGCCGCAGAACAGCGTCTCTGTCTTTCCTGTTATGACTTATATCTTCGTGCTCTCTCTTGTATAAGGTATATGTATAAATGTGTTGCTGAATTAGCGGACATTCATTCTTCGCGTAGCAAGGATAAATATTTTTTTGAATAAACATTTAGCATAGTTATACAAATTTTATTTTCCAAGTCGGGTGTGAAAATGTCCATTTGAAGATTACAAAAAATACAAATTCATCACTCAAAAAAATAAAAGAGATATATCAAGTCTTGTGTCCTATGTCGACTTGTGTGACATCACAGCCACACAAGAGTTAATCAAAATTTCATCAAGCGTTGGATTCATAGATTAGTAAAGATGTAACAGTGTTAACAATTTAAGTTTTTATATTTTTTCTTGAGAAAAAATGCTAAATACTCATATCTAGCAAATGTTTTGACGTTATGTTCACAAATTCTAAATAATATAATGGGTAAAAATCAATTTTACAACGTTACCTAAAACACCCTTTATTTCACTGACTCAACAGTAGTACAGCATACACCATACACCGGGTCAACAAAAAGAATTTCTCGCGATTGGTTGGTTTTGAACTCAATTAACGCTATTATATGAAGTTCATAGTAAAAACGACTAAAGGTCGAGTGCATAAATAATATATCTGTGGCGAAAAGTGACTTTATTTACAGGTAAGCTATAAAAAAATATCATATATTTGTACCTACATAGGAGGTACATAATATAATGTAAGTAATATATACTATAAATTGATTGATTTTTCTGTGGTTCTGTGTGATACAACAACTCTCAGCCATGAAATCAACTCAAACGATGCAACTTCGTGATATATTATATTATCCATTATTTTAATATATAATTCCATTCTAATTATAAAAAAAAATACCACTATGAATTCAGTCGATATTAGGTATTAAATTGAAATGTCAACTGGCCGCATTGTTCTAGTAATTAATAGTGCTAAAAACGGCCGCGTGGAGCGCTGTATGTCCTGCAATATGACGCATAAAGGAATTATTGTCTTATGTCAAAATTACCATCTCACAAAAAAAATAGTGTATAAAAAACAATGTTTGAAATACTGTTTTCCAAATCAAGAATCTTCAAATAATTTGTATAATCTTCAATTTTAATGTAGAAGAAAAAACCCGCACTGGGGTTATTACATTAAAAATATTGTATACTTATTTATATGAAAAATAAGCTGGAATAATCGGCTAGTTTCTTGGCTCGCCGCAGGCGCTGGGCGCGCTTTATTAAAATTTATATTTATATTAGAATAAAAATAAAAATGGTGGAAATGATTTAAAATAAATGTTAATTATTTATTTGTTTTTCTGTAAATAAAGTTACAATAAAACATTATTATGGTTATTTAAATATGATGGTAAGCTGCGCATAATCGCTTCTATACACGGTTCGCCCCTGTTATTTATAACTGAAGGTATTATTCATTATTAAAGCATTAACTTTGTGGTGAAACATTTTACTAAATGTTATTAATTCTTTAAAAATAACCACTAACCGACTTTTCTATGTCTACCAGTTCTGAAACGTACCCGTCTCCTCATCAGGACACTAATTAAACCAACACGCAAATCATCATCATCATTCCCTTTCCGCGCCTAATGGTGCAAAAGGCACTGCATTGGTACACTTAATCAATTTTGTTACATGAAGGTAAGGTGATCAGTCTTACGCTTCAAGTACCAGTTCAGGGATTATGAAATAATTATGTATAAAAACACCCTTTTTAATAATATTTCATATTTACCATGTCGGGAATCGAACCCGAGACCTTTTGCATGGTAGGCAAATGCAACACGCAAAACCCACTCTAAACCTTCACCATATTTGTTGCACAAAAATAAAAAAAACCAACATGATATGCATTTTAGTAAGTATGGATTACCACTGATATGCTCTGTGAATAGATGAGAAATATTAGAAAAAAAGAATCCAACGCTTGGCGAACCTTTTTTTCAACTATTTCTCAAACAACAAAAAATAATTTCATAATCTAATCAGTGCATGTTTGTGCTAATCAGTTTTTGTTCTTATTAAAATGCATGTCGTGTTGGTTTCATATTTTTTGCAACAACTATGGTGAAGATGCATAGTGGGTTTTGCGTATTGGTTTAATAATTGGTGTCCTGACGAAGAGACAAGTACGTCTCGAAACCGGTAGCTATAGAAAATTTGGTAAGTGATTAAATACAAATATTTAATAAAATTTAGTAATACACAACTGAAAGCCGAGTGAACGCGGTTGAAATGCGATCTCTTAGACGAATGTGTGGGAAATCAATGTATGACAGGGTTACGAATGTTGAAATCAGGCGAGAGTGTAAATCTGAGACAAGTATAATTGATAAGATTAAGAAAGGGTCTCTGAGATGGTTTGGTCACGTAGAACGAATGGACGACGAGAGAATGGTAAAACAAGTATATATGGCAAAAATGAACGGCAACGTTAGACGAGGACGACCAAGGAAGACGTGGCATGATCAGATAAACCAAAATCTTAAGTCTGGTCATGTCAAAAGCAGACAGAACCGAAGGGCATGTATGACAAGATGTATGAATGTGGAAGAGGCTAAGAGTGTATGCCAGGATAGACGTGTGTGGTGGTCCATTCTCTCTGCCTACCCCTACGGGGAAATGGCGTGATGGTAGTAGTAGTAGTAGTAGTAGTAGCACAACTGCATCGAAAAGATTCTGAAGGTACGCTTATTAATTTGGTTATTTATTAATTTTAATTTTATATTCACGCACCCGTTAAATTTCGGGAGGGTGTTATGACCCCTAAAACCCTCCCCTTGAGTGTGCCACTCAGCTATAGCATATTTATTTATTTATTAACGGACATTGTTCATGTATACCATTTATAAGGTTTAAATATTACAGTAAAAGAATAGTTTAAAACATTTAAAAATAGAAAAAAAGCATTGACAAACATAAGGGACATTAAGACAAGATCTGGACTATTTATTTAGTGCTCATTTAAATCGTTGTAAACTTAAACCAAAAAAGTCCAGATCTTGTCTTGAGTTAACAATACGACAAAGACGGGATTGGAGAATTAAGGCTAAAGTTTGTTCTATGTTGATCGTATGCTAAGGTTATGAAATTCGCATGCTAATGAAATTGATTAAAATAGCATAATTTTCATAGTTGACGTTCGCTTCAGAGCCGGAATAGTTATTGTAAAACGTACGCAATATAACAAAAAAAATGTAATGGTGCGTAGAATTTAAAAGATGGGGTTAGGTTTGTTACGGTTGAATGATTTGTGGACGATTTCCACCCACTTAACCGATTTTTTATGTTAACTCAATTTGTTGCAATCAGTGTTCTTTGTGACATCGTTCTTACAAATCTGGGCTATCCTCGCCTCGTGGAGTAGAAGTTGCTAGCATTTATAAAACTTAAGCTTCGATTTTGATTACAATAAGGAGTTAAGGACGCCAGACCTTCACCACGGCCCCGATTACAATGGGAAGTTAACAGAGCGTTTTTTGACTGTCTATAAAGAACATCCATTTTCCTAGGTATCGTATGCTATGCAGCTGGCTGTTGGGCACACCGATGTGAGTTGCAATATTTCAGGCGAATTATTTTAAGCGGACAAAGGCAACCACTTCTGGCTCTTTCTAGAGCATATAGGACATGCTCAACGGATGCACTCCCGGTTCTAACGGGCTTGTTTCCTTTAGATCTGGAGGTTCAGCGACGATCTGCAAATTTCCACCTAAAAAGAAGGCGTTCCTCTGTTATTGGTGGCGTCCGTCTACTCCCAACTGAAGGAATGTCTCAATCGAATATAAAAAAAATGACTTTAAATGCTCTTCTTTATGCTTGGCAATCGCGATGGGAATCTTCCCCTTCAGGGAGGGTTACATTCCTTTTTTTTCCTTCAATCCGTCAGCGCTTAGAATCTTCTTGGGTCATCCCCGATCACTGGACTACGCAGTTTTTATCAGGTAATGGTAAATTTAATCCAAAATTATTTGTTTTTAATATTGTTGACTCCCCTTCGTGCTGCTGCGGATATCCAAACCAATCTTCTGAACACATCCTGTGGACTTGTCCCTTCCCCCTTCTCTATGATTACCGAATGGAGCTTCTCGCTACTATCCGTGGCCCTGTTATAGGTCCTGTCGGATATACAGATCTGGTGGCTTCTAAAAAGAATTTCAAGGCTTTTAAAAAGTTTTGTAATCATTTCGGCGAATTGATCATGTCCAATCAATTTAATCCCAGTCAGTGAAGAATTCACTTCCCTCTCTTCTCAATCCAATGAAGTACATATTATGTACTTCTGGATTACTTTCTTTCAGCACAAAGATGCTAAGGCTACCAGATTTTAGAGAGCTCCTTCGGGCAGCTTTTCTCGTTTGACAACGAGCAAATTTTCCGTGTATGTGGGCACCGCCAAGGAGACTTATGTTCTCAGATGCGGTGTGCGGTATGTGGTGGGTAAGCTGTCTATAAAGAAAAATCGATATTTTGTGTACGAAGATGGGTATATTTGCATTAACATTTAAAGTATCTTCATTGGTAACCTATAAATGAACGTAGTCATGCAGAAAGCGGCCAGCCATAGAAAAGTGAAACTTAGATAATAGCACTTCTGTGAAAACATTAAATAATCAAATCTATCGAACAAATATAATATTTTTGACTTTTACAGATGATAAACAATTAATACGTTAGTTTTTTAATATTTCAAACAAATATCTTATTATTTATTTAACTAGTTTTAGTAATACTTTGTGTCTTAAGATTTTTATAGAGCTGTGGGTGTTATCTGCGAATCGAAAAATGCTGTTTTTAAAATCAACACTATTTTTAGAAGATGATTATTCCAGCGTTTTGGATGAAAGCGTCCTGGCTGTTTTTAGCAGAACAAAGAATTGACCTTACTGCACCCGATAACACCGAAATTTCAATTTCTCAAAATTGTGGACTGGCTGCTTTCTGCATAACTACGTTCAATTGAACATATTAAAAAGAAAATAATGTATGCCTATTCTGCTTTTCATACAGAAAACTTAATTTTAGTTTGTAGATAAAATTGATAATAAATGTTAACTTCCCATTGTAATCGAGGCCCATGACGGTATAGGCAAGGACAAATTCTCTCTAGCGATTACAAAGATACACTAACGACTCTCCATCTTACAGTTTTGGGTAGGTACATCGATATATAACAATGGGACGCGCATGCCATGGTACACATATCTACGCACTGAAGTAACGTACCTTTATTATGACGTCATAGTTGAAGATAAACTCTCCCTAGTGATTACAAAGATACACTACCGACCCCCTAATTTCTAATTTTGAGGTAGGTACATCGGTATGTAGCGATGGGTCTAGTACTTCACGGTACACATATCTACTCATTAAAAGTGTCAAAAAATTTGTTCCACCGAACAGTTTTATTTGATGTTTTAATCGTTCTGACGTGGCCAGTTTTTTTTTTTAAAAGCCTAGTTAAAATACGAGAGAGAAACGTAAATTTTATCTTATCTTAATGTTTGATAAAAGTAGGTGTGATAAGTGCACTAATAATATCGAGATATGTACATTATTAAATGCTGATAGCACAGAATTAAGAATAGTCCAGAAGGAGCGTAGAATTATATTTAAATAGATCGGACTGTTTCCAATAATCCTCCCACTATGCCCTATTTTCGCCGCGCGCATGCGTAAAATCCCCGCTCAATGTTGTCAGACAGCGAAAAATATAATCATAACACAAATGTAAGATATACATATTGAAAAAAAAAGCAATTTGTCAATTTCTCTAAAATTTTATTGAACACCTGGAAACATTGATTGACTCAACAGAGTATAGATAAGTAAAGGGTTATTTAATGAGAGTAATTGAATTAACAAACTTTGAACTTAAAATATAAAACAAATTTTATTTTACATAAAACGGATATTTTTATCATGTTAAATAATATTTGATATTTTAAAGATGATGTCGTTAAAATTTGATAAATTGTGAAGATATGCGGTGACAGGGAATTTTGATAAATAGGTATTTGAAGATTGTTTTCATAACTGTCTTGAAGATGACTCCCCAATGCCATACAAAAAGACAACTGCATTTCGGACCATTTATGCCTACCTAAAATATACAAAATGGATTTTTCGTTGTCACGAAAAAAGATGGTGTAACTTTTCATTGATAAGTAGAAACCTAAGTACATGTTTATGATTAAATTCCAAACCTAAAAATAATTAATATTCAAATATTGACCTATTAGTAGGTACCTAAGTTCTTTTTTGTTTGAATTCCAAAACATTCTGTTTGCAAACGTCAAACTTGCTCTTCTCACCAAAAGGGGTGATTTTTTCTAGGAATGCGATTTTCAAAAACGTATCGAAAGTCAGTTGATTTGATTTTTATATTACCAAAAATCCAGTGAAAAGAAATAAACGGGTGGAAATTATAGGGAAGTGAGGGAATAATCTGATTGGGAAATTAAAAACAAATTTCGTCTGTAAACATTCAAAAGCAAACATTTTATGCAGTAAAAAATAACATCTCCACGATTTTTTACTAAATGCATTTTCGTTAAATGCAACCCCGGTGACGGATAAAAAAAATGCTTACGCTCCGAACTTTTTTTCTACTTTATAAATTGAGAATGTTAATAGCTATAAACACGCTCGTCCAAAGATCTACATTTCGCTGAAAACCGCAAGTAAAACGGTTCAGTAGTTATTCAATTCATCGAGGACACACAAACTAACATTGTGTTTTATATATTTTTACATGTAATTCAAATAGATCAAGTCAAAGAAGGAATCGTGTGTTAGAAATACCACATTGTAAAACGAGGCTTGCACAGAGACATGCATATTTTATCGGCCCAAATTTTTTTAATTCCTTTTTTACTGTAATATTTCATTGATTCCAAACATTCAAAATTTTCCTTCTTTAAAAAAACACGCACTATCCTGGATTCAAACTAAAGATATGACCTCTTTTTTTCTATGATATATTTTGTTGGCCTTTAATAATAAGGAATATGTTTATGTTTTTTTAAATATTTTTTTATTTCCTTTTTTAATTACTTTAAAAAAAATACCATATAATATTTTATTTTCTCTTTCTTATGTTACACAAAAATATTATAACTGTCCATTATTTATTATAGGAGCAAAAATTCATTTACATTTTCTTGTATACCCAAGAACAGGCCATGCCTTTGTGGGATTTTTTGTTTACTATTTTTACTATTAATATGTATTTCATTGCTATGTAGTTATGCTTTATTTTTTTAATACTCTTTTTTACCTCTTTTGCATATTGTAAAAACATATGTAGAAGATGATAAATGTTATAAACATAACTTCTCTAGGCATAAATCTCGGCAAAGACACAAAAATAAAAATGTATTTTTATTTTTTACCAGCTCGCTAAAATAAAAAATAAAACAATTCTTGGTTGTCTTGTACTCACGTTCGCACAATCAATTATACATTTATACATTTGCATATCTGTACATATCATGTACATGCATTGTTTTGTATATACATATTCAATGATATCTGCTTTACACTAGTAAATACGATATCACTCAGTTATCGTTCGTAAATTGTTGAAACACTACTTATTTTAAACAAATGTCACAAAATGATAGAACAGTTATCGTCACTTTAAAACAAATATTACTTTAGTATTTAACGCCATTTACGCATCAGCAAATCACATTTAATTAATTTGTATATTTTTACTAAAGTTAACTTAAGTCCTTGGAAATTTAAATAATTGTGCCAAACAACACAATTAAGAAAGGGTGGAAAACGTTTTGTTACATTTGATAAATGAAAAGTGCATGTGATGACAATTATAGATAATTAAAAATCTCTTACAAGTTTTTAAAGCAGATACTAGGTGTTTTCCTTTTTGTTTTTTTTTCTTTCTGCTTTCAAAGAAAATGATGAATTTTTTAAAAGGTGTTTTACAAAAGTGAAAATGATTATAGATTGTGTTCTTTTAGTTGCTTAGTTTTATCTGTGATTAATTTTGTTTATTTGTTCCTAACTATCGCAGTTATTTTAATATTTGATTTTTATTTCATAACGTTAATTTTTGTTATATTTTTTTGTTTAGTATTGTTAAGTGTTGTATGCAACAAGGAAGTTCAGTGTTACGAAAAATTGGATGCAAAAAAGTTTTCTTACATGCGCTAAAAATTAAAGCATTTAATCAAACGGCGAAGTTTATCTTTAATGAATGAAGACATTAAAAATGAACTGCTTTAAATGAATTATTCTAAAAATTAAAGATTGTCATTAGTGTTAGACAATTTTATTATTTTACAAGAACACTACTACAGTTTCGGGAGAGCACTCTTCCCATCGACGGGTGATAAAAAAAGGTTCTATATCACCCGTCGATGAGATAAGTGCTCTCCTGAAACTGTAGTAGGATTCTTGTAAAAAAGTAAAATTGTTTTAAATTAATAACAAAGTTTTATCTTCATAATAATATACAATGAAGTGTAACGAAGTGAATGGCGATTCAATCGATAATATAACTTTGAATGACGTCACAAGTTCTTCTAAATCAACCGATAATAAAGTGTTGTCAAATTGTTTAAATTTCTTTATTGATGTTTTTTTTTCTTTTCTTATCTTGATTTTATTGAAAAGTACAAAATATTTCTCTTATCAATTTTTTTTATCAGTATGTATTTATATGTATATTTATATTAGTTACCTAAGTAGTAGTTTTAAATAATAATACATGTAATTTAAAAAAGAAAAATCTTCGTTTAGTGTTATTCAAAATTGTTTTATTTTTTTAAAAATTAATATGTGTTGCTTTCTTACTTTTTTTAAATCTTTTTTTTTACAGGTTCATAATATTTCTATGACCAAATATTTAATATTTCAAGTATTTTTATAACTTGTGATATAATTTTTAAGTTGTGCATCTTTTTTTTTATTTTGACTCCTTAATTTGTAAATAACTGTTTAGTAATAATTTGTTTTAAATACTATATTTTACGTACATGTATGTATTTTATTATATGCAACTTATATGTAAAAGGCACTAAGTGCCGTTTATTTCAATAAAATAAAAATAAAATATTTCCGGTTTCCGGAAAGCCAACCCACCAACCAGGACAACTCACTGAAGAGAACTAGTGGCGTTGTGCGCGGAGTAATAAAAAAATATATAAAACTTATAAAATTCGTAGCGATGATAATACGAAATACGATTCATAATTGAATTTTTTTTTTAGCGTAGTTTGTATTAATATATTATTTTTTAAAAACCACTGAACTTCAATATGTTATAACTCCAACTTACTATAGAATCACCGGTCTCAAATTGTTACTTATGGTAGCTAGGACCATCCAAATATCCTTAGAAGCGCAGAGTTATATCTGTTATCTTTGGACATATGGTACACAGTACACATATATTAGTTTTGAAAAACGCAAAAAGTACCACACAAATAATTTCAATCTCATACTCTTTCTGAAACAAAACTGATTGGTTCAGTTTTGGGGTGCGGAAAACGGGAATACGAGACATAGATTTAAGTTAGGCATAATCGGTCTGATGTGCAGTTTTCCTTTTCGCACTGTATCGGGACGGCAACTGCGAGAGAATGACAGAAAAACATTGTTCAAATACCGTTTCATTGTTTTGCTCTCTCTATATCCTCTCAAAGGGTTAAATGCAGCCCGATACGTCGGCAAGAACTAGGTACGAACGACTCACAGTACAATAACCCTTCAATACCCCCAGTATCTGAAAGGCGGTGAAAATATAAATCTAATCTAAAAAAATCTCAAGTCTACAAAAACGTAGAAATAACATTGACTCTATATTAATGTTTAATTGACTGAATGGCTTATTGATGTACCATCGTTACTGGAACAAGTGGCATTTAATGTTCCAATCCGCCGGTTGCGAAATAATAATTTGCTGTTCCTCGATCAACACAGCACAAACTATGGCTTGCATGCACCAATATCTCGATTGTGTCGTATTGTAAACTCGAGACAAGATCTGGACTTTTTTGGTGTAAGTCTTTATAGATTTAAAAAATCACTAAGATAGACCGGATCTTGTCTTGAGGTAGTATTTTTTTTTGTCCTGGCTTTAATTTTATTTAGTTGTATTTTATTTTATTAGTGCCTGTATTTATTATAAGAAATTGAATTTACCATCGTTAGAATGGACTGCATAAGTCCGTCAAATAAATAAATAAATGAATAATCTAATAGTAATCTAAAAAATTTTTTTTTAGAACGGAAAATGTCTAATTTTCAAAGAGACCCATTGCACCAAGGTTGTGTTTGAAAAGTTAACTTGGTGCTCTATGAGTTAATAAATTATTTACGTGTTCAGTGATCGGAAAAAGTGCGTGTTTTTGTGAAAAAACCTATGGAAAGTGAGATTTATAATTGGATAAAATAACAAAATAACTAAGATGGCATCAGCAGCAAGGATCCTTCGAAGTTTATTTTTAACAAAACGCAGAAGGTTAGTACTACGAGTATTTATACTTATAAATTATATTTTAGTTACATAAAACTTTTAAGTATATTTTTTAACTGAAAGACCTTTAAAAAATACTGTTTTTATTTTTTTTATTTTTACTATTGCGCGATAAAAAAAAATATTCGTTTTAAAATGGCAAAATCGTATGATATCCTAATTTTGCGTTCGTTATACCGGACTACAGCCTTAACGTCCCATTGTGATACGGGCCCTAGTAAAATGAACAAATAAGGAAATAAAATAGGATTTTATATAATCAGAAACGAATTTTTATCCTACGTTAAAGTATGTTTTTAAATAATTTGATTTAAATGAAGCTATTTGTTGCACTTGCCTATTGCTTCTTGTATATTACATAACGTTAATTATTATGAAATACATACTTCTAATGATTTCCTTGTATAAATTGATGAATGTGTCAAGTTTGTTTTAATTAATTTATTATCATACTGGAAACGTTTATTTTCGCTATTTGCAGTTAATTATACTTAAATATTACAGAGTAAATAAATAATATTCTCAAATGAGATGTGCATGTAGTTAAGTGATCCATAATATAGTAATATTGAATGTCTTTATAATCTTGTATTGCATGTCGAGTTATTTTCGAAACACGAGAACTTTAGTTAAGACAATCTGTAGATAATTTTCTATTTATTTAGATTTTCTATGAATTATACACACAGTCTACCTTATCATTGTATTTAACCTTGAGGTCCTCGTGTACACAATAAATGCTGACAAGTAGTCAACAAGTCACTTCATCTAAGATTTTTTATATTTTTGAATAAAACATAATATGTAACATACCTTAGAGAATAAAACACGGTAGTCCACTTTTAGTCATTTTGAAGTTAAATGCAGAAATTATCGTAATAAGCTATTTTGTACGTAAAAAAAACAGCTAACTTTCGTCATAAAAATACTTTTTTTAGTTGAAATAAAAATCGAAAATCTACTTTGTTCTAATGCAAAAACCATTAGTAGTTCCAAATATGTCATTTAAATATGTACGGTACTTAATTTAAAAAAAAAATATTTGAAAATTACATCGAATGTTATTTATATCATTTATTGAAATTATCTCGTTCGGTTCAAAAGTTACGAAGTTACGACTTTGATGAAATCGTACCATAACAAAATTTTGTGTCCTGAACATTTCGTTCAATGACTACAGTGCTTTATATTTTAAGGTACAGATTGTTATACTCCGAGGAGTTAAAAAAAAACTAATTTAGGACGGTACATAAAAAAGAATTATTTATGGCAATACTCAGTATAAATTGATCACTATGTTAGTTATAAAATATAGTTTAAAAAACATCAAAACGTAATTAATCACACACAGAGCTAGAAAAATAAAGAAAAACTTGTTTTTAACAACACTATTAGTTTGAATGGGAATAAACCTTAGGACAAATTTACATAGAAAAAAAACTAGTTTTGAGTAGAGAATGTGATTTTTTCTCATAGATTTAGATACACATTATAAAATTTGAAATAAACCCATTTTTATTTTTATTTAAAAAAATCGTTTTTTGTATATTTGCTCTTCATTTATAGAAACTATGGTACATTAAATAAGTTTTGATTTTTCGCCTCGTCGCGTAATGGTCAGCGCGTTTGCCTACCATGCAATAGGTTTCGGGTTCGATTCCCGACATGGTTGACATGAAATATTTAAAACGGTGTTTTTTCACTGGAATATTTCGCAGTCCCTGGGCTGGAACCTAAAACATAAGACTGATCATCGTACATTGATGTAGATTTTTTAAGTGTTGAACTTTGAGATTAATTTGAGTTTTCGTTTTTGAGTTTATCGGCAGTTTATTATTTAGGGAGCGGCCAAAGTTTTCTGCAGACTTTTCTTCTAGATTTTTTTCACGTCGCGACGGGCACGGCGGTTTACTTACTGTTCCGGGATTCAAATATACATAATAAAATAAATATTGAGGATACGTTTATAAAACTACGAAGTCGGAAAGTTTAACAGTTGTTAAGGTCTTCAATCGAAATGTCTTGACCTTTTTTACCGTTTAGTCATTTTATTATTCGATGTACCCCATTTTTAAGTTTTGGAGTAATGTGATGGAATGACGTTTCTTCATTTCCCTAATTTCTCACCCCTCTTCCTTATTCGGTGGAGTTTCGTTTTAGTTCATTAAATTATTTTTTTCAAATTTTTTTCTGGTGTACAAGTCTGAGTGTGGCATAAATTTACTTGGTATCCAACGCATATACGTACAAACGTTTTTTATTGTTCCAATTATAGTGTTTGTTTTATAACATCTTTAATAATTTATTATTTGTGTATTGTGCAAATGAAATATTGATAATAAAATGAAATAATGTATTAAAGGCAACAAAAAGTACGCTGTGAGACCCAAAGGGCATTTCGTTCTCAAAATCGTTCTCCATTTATAAAATCTTTCTGGAATATATTATCAAGTCTAATCTAACCTATCTGTTACCAGCGGGAGTGTCCCATGGAGGCGGGCGTCCAGTACTGAGGTTGGCAGCCCAGGAGTCAGTTATCATCATCAGCTAGGGGAGCAACCCCTGTTGTACCGCACTATAGGAAATTCTCTTCAAGGAGCTGCCCATCGATGGCCGGAGCGATTTTGGATCAAGGACTGTGAGAGAGGGGAAAATTTCACCTTTCCTCAAGTCTTAGAGCAGGTTACATGAAATTGAAAATTAAAAAAAATTAATTATTTAGCTTTTTGTCCATACGTATTTGTACATTGGCGGGCTTATTACCAAATGGCCAGTTCTTCCAAACAACCAACAATATAAATCATTATTGATATTATTTATATTTCAAAACGCAGGTTTGCAAGAAATAAAATAAAAAACACAATAAAATAACAAAAATGGAACAAGCAATACGTGTATGTAAATGAAAGAATTGATCTGTAACTTTTACAACCTCGTATCTATAAAAGTACTTTTTTTACAGGAGACATTGAAAACTCCACGACTTGCTTTACATTAAAAAAAAAACTGTTGATGTGGAATGAAAGTTCCGCTAAAAATTCATCTAGGTAATTCGATAATTTTATTTATTTCATTGCTTAAAGTTTTTTAAAACGTTGTTAATTTAGATATGAGAATGCATCCCTGAAAATAATCATTTTGTTCCCCCAGATACGAGGTTGTATAAGCAGATAAATATGTAAAGAATATAGACATATAATAAATTAAAATATTTTAAAAGAATGGAAAGAAAATATAATGATAGTAAATAATACAAATCATAATAAAACTGAAGGTATGATATCACTAATTTCTTCTTCTTCTTGCGGTGCCTTACCAGGTTCCCACGACGTTGGCAATCACTACACTGAAAGCATTTTGGTCCTGCGCTACTCTGAGGCCAGGACAACTGCTTGTTAGAATTACTCACTATAGTGATTCCTTGGAAAAGATGACCAGAGTGGTTTCCAGTTGCATTCTTTGGTGAATTTTTCTGTCAGGATTACCTTCTCTTAGCTGGTTGGTTCTGGTTTGGAGGCGCCAGAAACCCGCTTTTCATCCTCTCGTTATCTGCTGTAATCACACTGTTATGAGTTACATGTCACACTATCAAAGTTTGTTTTCTATTGGATACCATATTTTTCACTCAAATATTTTAAACCTCTCATATCTGTTACGCATTCATAGATCACTTTTTTAAAACCAGGTTTGATTGAATCAAACGACAAATCCGAGTATTTCTTAAAAAAACTATGATCGACTTGAATTGAATATCTCCTATCTTGAGGTACGAGAATACGCGAATCTGAAATGCTATGGATTTAGGAAACGAGAATATTTAAATACGAATAATAAAAAAACTACCATAAGTTTTTATACAAGAGTATTCGTACCTTGTGAGGAATAGAAAATAAAATAAATCCAGTTATAAATTTAAAAATCGAAAAAAAGCACGCGAAACATCGATTCTAGTCTTTAATGAAAAAAGTAACAACAAAAGAGGAATATAGGAGAGATTATTGGAGAGAAAACAATTTTCTTTAAGAGTGATTTAAACAGAGATACTGAGAAACATCTTTGATAGTGGATGGGAGATGATTCCACAGCCGAGTCGCATGGACACTATACGAGTCAGAGAATAAGAACGGAAACGGTAAACCATGAATTGAAAAGAGTTGGAATTTACCCACACCCTGTTGACACATTGATTACTAATCTAATGTTAAGACCGCCAAAGATTGTTCATTAGTTGTGATGATTTTTTGTAAAATTGCGTTTTTCATTCCACATCATTTGTATTCTGCAACATATCATTTTGCTCTAATATTTTTTTCATAGTATATTTCCATATACTGAGAAAATAATGTAGTTTATTTATAAAACAAAATAAATATAGTATATTTATGTATATTATAATGTTTCATGGTCCCTGTACTGGCACCTGCGTTAGACTGATCATCTTACCTTCATGTAACAAGAAATGATCAAGATAAGCTGCGATCGATGTACCTCATCGATGTACTCATTTATTAGATATCATGTGTTGTAAAAAAAAATAAAAAAATATGGTGAAATAATTGGCTGCACTATTTAAACTTTTTAGTGAAATGTTTGCATGTTTCAAGTGATAGGTGTATAGGGCACTGCATTGGTATACCAATCGCAGCGTGTCTTGATAAAAAAAACTGAACTTATAATTTATTTAATATTTGAATACGCATTTATTGTTTTATCCCTTTATTCCTGAAAATTTTATATCTCTAAAAACATATCGATATTTTAGGGAAATATGGATGAATTAAATAAAGTTATTTATTTTATTTTGATAAAATTGAGTTCAGATTAAAATGTCAACATTTTGATATTTTAAGAGAAACAGATAACTTTAAAAAATATACATATATTACAGATGTCATGACCTGTCCAGAGCTAGTTCATGTAATCACATTTCACATGTGTAACATATAGTGTTGATTTTCGTAAATATTACACAGTATGTAAAGTGGTCTCTTAATCTTGCCAGTGATAGATCACAAGCCGTTTATGTCTAGACCAGACATCCATTTTTCCTTTAAAAAAGGTTTAACATTTCTGTGAATACATAATTCATTCTACAAGGTAGGCTGATCGTTTGGCTGCGGGATTGGTGCAAATAGGTCTCCGGCCTGGTGACCGCCTTGGAATATGTGGAACTAATTCTGCGAGGTGGATCATCACCATGATGGCTGCTGCACGAGCTGGACTGGTCATGGTAAAGTATATTCTTATTGATAGATTCTAGGGTAAAGTATTTTGGGAAACACTAAAAGTCTCCAGGACCCGTATTAAAATGCAACGGCTGAGTTATTTTAAATTGTCTAAGTTTTTGTCATTCTGATTCAGGTATTTGTGTATTTGAGAAGTATCTGCACTAGGGACGGAAAGTCTGAGAAAAGTATTGAAAGGAGGGTGAGTGCCGGGAACGGGACGAACGGTGTACTAAAATCAACCTTGGCAAATAAATGATTGTCGCCGAAGGCAAAATCATCAGTTGATAATGGAGTTCCGGTGGAGATCCTGAGATCCTTATGTATGGGAGCGAAGTATGCAGTTGGAAAAACAAGGATAAAAGTGAACTAAATGCTGTCGAAATGCGATTTCTCAAGCAAATGTACGGCAAAACTATATATGAAAGGTGCACAAATGTCGGGATACGTGCGTTTTTTAAGTCTTTTATCGCAACGTATTGGTTTTTATAGTACTTAGTTCTACACTGCTATATTTTCTGTTCCTGGACCGGCAACAGAAAGGTAAAACTAATCCCTTTGCCATTCATGCAACAAAAATGATAAAGATATGTTGCAGTTGGAATTTTAATTTAATTTAATTTGAACGTAAGTCAAATATATCAATAAATGCAGTCCCGATCCAACGAGTTTTTGTCTGCGCCAAAGCACTCACAACACAGCACTCACAACACCCCACAACATTATACTATTATAGAAACGTCTAATGTGTTGAGCCACTGTTCACAGTTACACAAGCATGTTAAGCAAGCTAAACAAAGAATATAATTCATCATAAAAACGACAGAATAGCCTTCAACACACTTTACCACTCCAAAATACGACACAACAATGTAGTTCTACCATCTCGACAGACCAGACCTCAACACAACACACAAAAACAGTCTAATTTGATCTTCATTAATAAACAATAGTGACTCTGTTTGTTGCGTATAAGTTTTAGGAATGTTGTTGAAAGTTATGAAATTAGTCATCCAACCAGCAATGAAAATTTAAAAGTAAATTCATCAATTCAAATAATACTAGACTAGATCTAGACTCCCATATTCCCTTCTCAAAAATGTTTTCCCTCTTTGTTACAACAAATTTAAATATGAACAACTCCCTAGGGGGAAACCCAGCCAGTCTGCAAGCATTTGGACATACTCAAACATTGTTAAATTAACTACCTGGTAAAAGAAGAAGTATAAAAAAATGGAAAATGTTTTTAGGCGTTGCCTAGTAGGTAAATTGATTCAGCCAGAATCTCAACCATACGATAAATGTTTCAGCTCTTTTACTTTACAAAAGTCAACAGATGGAAGAGTTGAGGAAATGTGGATGTTCAAACATAGGCAGAATGGTGAATGTTACACAGTGTGTAAAGTGGCAACTTAAACCAGCCAATGACATGTCATAAGCCATGTAAATGCCTAGACTCCCATATTCTCTTCTCAAAAATGTTTTCCCTCTCTGTTGAAATAAATTTAAATAATGTACATTTACTTTACCATGCCATGGGGATTCGAACGACCGGCCCGCGATTAAAGTGAACGCTTAGTGGCGTCAGCCACTGTTTCTCAATATTTTTTCCGTATTTTAATTTTATGAGAATGTCATATTTTTTCACAATAAATCAATTAAAATAACATTTTATTTTTATTTAAATAAAGTTTACATAGTAATGAAAGCACTTTCATAAATGTATTTTTCAATTTGTTGAATCATCTGATAACGTCACATAATGTTTCATACGTAGGTCGCCATCAATCCAGTTTATACGCAGAGAGAGTTAGAGTACTGCTTGAAGAAAGTTGGTGTGAGATGTTTAGTGATGCCACGCCGGTTCAAGAAACAAGAATATTACAATATGATGGTAGCTCTCGTCCCGGAGCTGAAAACCACCAGCCCAGAAGAACTGCACAGCCACAACCTTCCTGATTTGAAGTCCTTGGTCATTTTGGACGATGAAAAACTGCCGTAAGTAAAACGTATAAGTTCACGTCAATCACCTCGTTCATTAGTTAAACATCTTTAAAATAAGAAAATTAAATAATATTTTTCATATATATAACATAAGTTGTGTGTGTTCTTTATCCGAATTTAAAAATGAGCACCAAAAGTAAAACATGGTGGCCTCCGCGGTGTAGTGGCCAAGACGCTTGACTCACACACGGAAGGTTCCGGGTTCGATTCTCGGTGAGAATACAAAAACAAATGTGAAGAGCCTGGGTGTTCTGTGATTTAATTAACCACTGTAATTGGGCCTGTTGTAGCGCAAAAAAAAATTCAAAGGTGATACGTTATTCGAAAGAAAATTTTCTGTTCTACTAGATATTGTGATTACTATTATGTTACATACAGTTATTATTATATTTGATTACAAGCCTTCATAATGTTTCTCTTTGCCTTCTTAATATTTTTTTTTTCAAAAAAAATAAAAAAATTAGTAAAAAATGTATTCTCTTTCATTAATTTACGGCAAATGAGTTAATCGAGTATTTTGCTTGATTATTTTACAAAAAAATAGTCAATAATTTATAGCATCTGTACCATCCACTGCGCAAATATCACGAGTAGTTTGGCAACTTTATTTCCTCGATTGAACGCGAATAGAAGAAGGTGTAGAAGAAGGTGTAGAAAATGCCCACTTTCGTGTACGCGACATACTATTTTGAAGGCTTGTAATCAATTAAAATAATATGTTTAACGTAAAAGCAAACATAATATCTTATAAAGAAGAAGATTTTCTTTCGAATGCCGAATGACCTTTTCAATTTTTTTAAACTTTTGTTAACACCTAATACATACATGAGGGCTCGCAAAGCATGAGACCGTATCATTTTAAGTATTCCTAATGGCTCTAACTTTAGGAATCCAAAAATGTTTCAAATTGACTTGTTAAAAAACAATGTACAGTTTTACCCGTTTTTATGAATGTGCAGATTATACATTACGCTATTAAAAGCGCGGTGATTGTCATTTTTGACATTTGTAGCCTTATTCTGTAACTATAATATATAAGTCATAAATACTTATCGCATCATACATGGTTAAAATAGTAAAAGTATGAAAAAAATAAAAATATGACAAAATGCCGAACGCTCTCAAAATGGAACGAAAGGTCTGTTGATGCTTGTCAATAAGTCCGGATTCTTTTGAATGAGTTTTCTGTGGTTTCCTCTTCTTAAAGCAAATGCGGAGAATTTCCTTCACAAGGCCACAGCCGATTATCCCACCAGGGCTGGTATTCTAAACGAAATTATAGCGTGGTATAGCGCGTTTTTACGTACTAAATACGCATTATAGCGCGCTGTAAACGCGTTCGGAATACCAGCCCAGATCTTTACACAAAAGTCAGAGTAATTAGAAGGGACATACCTTTTACAGTTAATATAAGCCGTGTACATAATCAGCAAGGCAAAAAATTAGCAACTCATGTATTAAAAATAATAAAAAATTATTAAGGCCAAACATGTCGCATTTTCGTAGGGACATATTTATTAATAATTTAATTTTCAAAGTTATGTATTAAAATATTTCTTCACGATATTGATTTTGAAAACACAATTAATTTTCCTAAATCTATTTAATATTTATTTTTCTCGGTATTTCCTAGTAATACAATTGATGTTGACGTTTCAGAGGAACTTTTACATTTTCGGAAATTATGTTAATGGCTACTCCAGCGTCCATACAAGGAATAGCACATCTTCAAGAGTCCATTCAACCTGATGATGGCTGTAACATACAATTTACCTCGGGAACTACAGGTACATTTAGTCATGAAAATGAAGATTCCATAAGTTTACAAAGAAAAATCCTAACATACATTCAGTGTCTTAAATGTATTTTTCAAAGCACCCGTACCATCGACATATACACACCAGTAGCGAGCAGTAATTTATTTTATAGGTAATCTACAAAAAATGTTAATTCATTTGTACCTACATATAAGTACTTAATAATATATAAAAAAATATATTTATAAATGGCTATTTTTCCCGTGGTTCTGTGCAAATCAACTCATCCAACAATTATTATTAACTTTGCGATATATGTAGCTTTATTTTACACTATTTTATTGCAACATTTGTCGAAAATTTTATTAAAAAATACCACAATGACATTCAGCAGATATTTCCATTGTGATTGAAATGTCAACACTGAGCACTGGCTGATTCCCTTTAAAATGAATAATGCCAAAAACGGTTACTTCGAACACCACATGTCCGATGTGATACATAATATGTCGACGGTATACTATCAAAGAAAAATAGTATTTCAGAAATAATGTTTGAAATACTAGTTTCCAAATAGAGAATCTTTAAATAATATTTGTAATTGCAAAGGTGTTTTCGTATTGAAAAGACGCGATTAGGTTAAAGATGAAAAATTAAGTGTACTTTTTTGTATGGAGAAATAAGCTGGAGTAATCGGCTAGTTTCACCGTTCACTGAGAACGGGTTGAGCGCACTTTATAGTTTTTTTTGTAGAATAAACGGTGGTGGTGATTTATAATAATTAATATTTTATTTATTTATTTTCCCATAAACATAGTATAAAACATTATTATTGAAAGTAAAATATAATGATAAGCTGTACATAGTCGCTTATTTGGACGATTCGCCCGTGATAAATACACATAGACATGCCTTGAGTCCTAAAAATGATGACTCTTAACTCATGCCCAACGCGTATTTAGTAGTTTCTTCAACCGCCAGGCAGATGTGACGTTCAGAATCGAATGCAAAATGCCTGCTTGTGTCATGAAAGCGTGTAAAAATTTTTCCCATAAACATTGTTAAAAGAATTGTGTAACTTATCATCGGTAAATATTTTTTCATGAGTGATTAACAAAGCTTAAATAATTAATATTCAAATATAAATATCATTTTTGTAAACGTCAAACTATGCCAGCGGTGCAATTGCGTATCTCTCCTCACTTACAGAGCCACACTGATAGGAATACATTTTTTTTAAAAAGTGAGTTAATATTATTTTTGCATTCCCAAAATCCAGTGAAAACAAATAAATGGGTCGAAATTATCAGGAATTTGAGGAAATAATCTGATTGGGATCCACCAAAAACGACAGTTGATAAATAAAAACTTTTTACGTAGCATCGTCAATTGCAGCTCTGGTGTAAATGAACAAACTGAGTAACTATGGATACGTTTTTGTGTCACTATTTTTTAAAAATATTTTACTCTATTGGGCGCGTATGTGTATTAACATGTCAATGACTCATACATTCAAAGTCTTCAAAAGCGACGTATTTTTCAACGTACATTCAATGTCCTCCCTAAAGGGATATCTTTTTCAAAGTGCGTTCAATGTTTGCGAAAAGTATGTATTTTTCAACCTAAATTCAGTGTTGAAATTTATTGCGACAGAGAAGGAAAATATTTTTGAGAGTAAAATATTGAAGTCTGGGCGTTTTGCTTGGGTAAAAATTATTTCGCTCTTTTTTGCAATAAATTTCCAGGAAGTGGAATCCAGCTTTGTCTTTAAATATTTAGACATAGTCAAAATATTGCATTAAATGTCCTCAAAAATTATGTAATTCTTTTACGTACATATGTCTTATAAAATAATGCTTTTCAATCGATTTATTACATAATTGGTTATTTCCAGGAAAACCAAAAGCTGCTCTTTTATCCCACTTCAACTACGTCAACAATAGCTTTCTTGTAGGAAAGAGAAACGAACTATCAGAAAAGCATCATACGATCTGTACTCAGGTTTTGATTTAATTTTGATATTTTTATTTATTTTATTTTATTTATTTATTTTATTTTATTTGGTAAATCAACAGTTCTACGTACATATTTTTAGTAAACAAACAAATATAGTGTATAAACTCAGAACTAATAACAGATTTCCACATAGTATACAAAGTTAGTAAAGAAAATATATTACATATCAAATAAATACATACAATTTATACACTTAAAAATATTATTTTCATGTACTGAATAATCAAAGATTTTTTAAATATTTATTTTAAGAACATTAAGTTACTGTAAATTGGGCGGAATAAGGACAAGAATGCTTGAAGAGAGGATAAGGAGGGGAGGGGAGATGTACATATTTATTATTATAATGTCTACTAAGTTACATAATACATTTTTAGTGTAAATTTTAAATCTGACAGAGTGATGTTTGTGTAATCTGTATTTTTAAATTTTGTATTGTACATTGAAAAAGTCCTACGAAAAAAAGCAATTTGATGTTTTACTTATTGGTATATGAAACAGGTGGTACCGTCTACAAATCCTGGCTGGCAGATGTATTGTTATTAAACCAAGCAGCTCTGTACAGTCAACCATTCCTGTCATAATTTTGTAAAGCAGTAGTTGGTCCGCACACACTCTGCGTTATTGTAGAGAAATGATTCTATGGAAGGTGAAGGCAGTGAGAGTAGATACATAAGAAATACCGGTTTTTTTATTTAAGGTACTTTATAAATTTGTTTTGAATATTTTCTATTCTACTTATATATATGGCATACTGGGGGTTCCATATCTGAGAGGCGTATTCCAAATGGCTTCTGACAAATGTATAATTTAATGAAATTAGGGCCTTTGGATTATTAAAGTGTTTACTCATTCGAATTATGAAACCTAACATGCTCAATGTTTTGGAGGTAATTTTATTAATATGCGATTCAAAAAGTAGTTTTGAGTCTAAAACAATCCCAAGATCTTAATTTCGTGCTTTCTCACTATATTACTAAAAGAAAAACAATTCAAGACATACATACAATTAAACAAGCATCAAAATTAGATGCATGCACGCGGCGGACAATGATCAATTATCATAAAAACATAATTTTATTAATTTATGCTTAATTGTTTTTCGTTGGTCATTCAAATGAACCAAATATTTTTTTGTACCAGGTGCCATTGTTTCACGCTTATGGGTTAGTCATAGTGACGTTGGCAAGTCTTCAGCATGGAGCGACTATGGTCCTTCCCTCTACAGGATACAACCCCGAGGAGACGATCAAGGCTAGCATTAGAGAGAAGTTAGTACAGTCCATTCAAATCTTTAATAAACTTTGCTTATGTGGGCGCGACAGAAGGTTTTCAAATAAACTATTTTAGTGTACCTAATTATACAAACGAAATGTGTATGTTTAATTGGACCACCAATAGGCACTAACAAGTTGACATATACATACGTATTAAACATTAAAATGCAGTGTATCAAAGTGCAGTGAAATATTCTAGTATATTTAGTAAAAATATTTAAATTTATTTCAACAGAGAGGGAAATTTTTTTGAGAAGGGAATATGGAAGTCTAGGCATTTACAGGGCTGATGACCTGTCATTGGCTGGTTTAAGTGGCCACTTTACACACTGTGTAACATTCACCATTCTGCCTATGTTTGAACATCCACATTTCCTCAACTCTTCCATCTGTTGACTTTTGTGAAGTAAAAGAGCTGAAACCTTTATCACGTGGGTGAGATTCATCCGGCTGAACCAAATCACCTACTAGGCAACGCCTGAAAACAATTTTTCATTTTTTATACTTCTTCTTTTACCAGGTAGTAATTCAACAATGTTTGATTATGTCCAAATGCTTGCAGACTGGCTGGATTTCCTCCCTAGGGAGTTGTTCATATTTAAATTTATTTCAACAGAGAGGGAAAAATTTTTGAGACGGGAATATGATTTTTCCCTCTCTGTTGAAATAAATTTAAATATGAACAACTCCCTAGGGAGAAAATCCAGCCAGTCTGCAAGCATTTGGACATAATCAAACATTGTTTAATAAAAATACTTTAATAATTTGATTGCAAGTGTACTAATAACATAGTAATAGGAACGTAAATAAGTTCTCATTATTTCCCGACACATGCTGTTATCTTTGCCTTTTTACATCGGGCAATCTACAGCCAACTTCATCGTGAAGCTCCAACCAATAGGCTTGAAAGTATATGATATTCCACCGAAGTGCAAACAGCATGTCGAATTCCGTCCCAAAAAGAGTATTTTAAAAGAATTTTACTGAATAACTTTTTTTATTTCAAATCTGTATCCGAAGCACATCGAATTTTCGTAGAGACTTACAGTTACCACGTGTGTCAGAAGTCGGAACATCTTAAAACATCATCATCATCATCTCTGCTCTACACCATGATCAGCTGGGCGTAGTGTATTATTAGCTCCTCAAACACAACGAAACTATCACGGGAGATCGCTATCGACTACAATTGATGAGTTTGAGCTGAGCATTGAAGAAACAACGGCCGAAATACGAGGAGAGACACTACAAAATAACTTTGCAGCATGACAACGCTCGGCCACATGTTGCAAGGCCAGGCAAAACACACCTGAAAACTCTTGAATTGGAAGTCCTAAACTTTTGCTGGATTCACCAGACATTGCTCCTTCCGATTACCACTTGTTCCAATCGATGATTAATGGTCGGCTGAATAGCACTTCTAGTTTTATAAAGATGCCAAAAAAAAAGCTAGATTTATAGATAACACCAAAAGATGAGTCGTTCTTTCGATATGGTATTCGAATGCTGCTAGAAAGATGGTTGAGGGTATTCGCCAGCGATGGACAATACTTTCTATGACATGTTAAATAAAGCATTAATTTTCACAAAAAAACAACGTGAACTTATTCGAGTCCCCGATATTATGAAAATGGCGGCCTAGGAAAAGATAAATGACGATGGAAGTAATTGAAGTTTGGAGACGTTTGTTATAAATTATAAGTTTATAATTTGTATTATAGAAATAAAGAACGAATGACACATGAATCCAGAAATTTGTAATGACAAATTGGGAATGATAAAATTGGTGAATTAGTATCAATCGTCCTTTGCTTGTATAATAAACTACACTGAACTTCCACAAATAATTTTCGCTAACAAACTTGCATATTTCAAAATATTCTTGGACAATATTAAAATAAAAAAAAGATTGAAATATTTGATGAACGTAGTTTATAGCTGAATGCACTCGCAATTCGCGTTTTATAACGTCATCTTTATTCCCATCCCGGCTTAGCACAAATGAGCGAAACGACAACATAAGTATTGTACAAACTTTGCAGTTTGTTGTTCGACGATATTGTTCATTATTCCTTCAATGCCTTGGGATTGTAAGTAAGGGCTGTTTTTCACCGTAACGTGTTAGAAGAAGATTGGTGTATATTCGTTTGGTTTTCGATATAGGTACGTAATAATAAATGTGTCAATCCAGGAATTAAATTAAAGGCAAAAGGACTTACGTTTTCCTTCCTTTGGCACTTGTTCTAAGATAGCACTCGATCGTTTTATTGGCAATTCTAATTATTTAATTTATCCGGGCAGGTCATCTTATATTGATTTGGAAGATGCGGTTATGATGTTACAAGAAGTACTGATGATTTCTTGACTTGCCGCCGAGTAAGAAAGTGACGTCAGGGACTGAAGAGATCAAAAAAAGGGCCACCGGATTTCAAAGGATAGGATGATTTGACACTTGAATCAAAATACACACGAATCTGAAACTGATGTAATCATCATTCCAACCATATCAAAGCGCATAAAAAGCGCTTATAATCCAAAATCTACATTAGAATTAGTTCAATATTACGGATTTAAAAATTAAAATACGAAAGATGTTTGTTTTTCTGTAAAAATTTTTACCTTACCACGCCATTTTGATTGTTTGGCCCCATTTAAGTCATTATAATTTATTTGTTTATATATACACCCAATGGGCATTTTTAAAGACATGTTTATACAATTATAGTTGATAAAGTTTATAATTAAGTTTATAAAATTATTATAAAGAAAAGTAGAAAGACACAATGGTATAGGTAGTAGACTTTGTGGGAGTGGAAGCGGGAGAGGGGTGGTTATAATTGAATGTTGAACAACATCGCTCTGGATATTGATCTGTTCCACGTATCCGAAGGGGTTTTCCGGAGCAGGATTCTTCTACTACTTTGACATGAGTCTCTTCCGTGTATTTTTTTTCTTTTTATAATATGTACGTATTGAACGTATTTTTGTAATGTATATGTTATATTTAAAAGTAAATTAATTAAATAAATGAATTTGATTCAGTGATCGTTTGAAAGAAGACAACTTGTTATCGAAGAAATCAAGACTGGTATGTGGTATGTGAAATCTGGGCATAGGGGAATAAAAAACATATTTAGTTTTATGTTAAACGGTATGAAAGAGTATGTTTTGTCTGAGGTTTCTAGTTGGGATATATATTTTTTTAAAATACGGTTCATTTTTTCATTCATTTTGTTATGTTTAATCAAAAAATCTAATTATTATTTGCAGGTGTACAATTTTGACTGGAACTCCAACGATGTACGTAGATTTACTCACTAAAAAGCAAGAAATGGGTGTTACGTTACAATCTTCAGAGCTAGCCATAACTGGCGGGTCTCCATGTTCTCCTCAGCTTTTCAACCGGATCAAAAGTTCACTAGGAGTTTCCAAAGTAAAGGTAAAGGAAAAAAATATCGCCGTTTTCATAACCTTGAAAGTAGGAAAAGACAAATGAAATATGTTGCCCTTTAACCGCATATTATGTATATTGAATTAACTTATACATATAATTATCATTTATTCTGATAATTATTTGAATTTTTCATCGATCTGTTTGTCTATTTATTTATTTAGGTATATCTCGAGATAGTGAAATTATAATCTTGAATTGCACCTAAATGCACAAATAGATAATTTTTAAAGACAACCCTTTTATTAGTGCACGTGATAAAAAATGTCACCAAGATCGAAAACATTACAGTTGTAGGTTTGATAATACCATTTAATAATAAATTTGATAGTTTAAAAATAATATTTTAGTAAACTAATGTGTACCTATCTGAAAATTAAATAAATATAAATATAATAAGGTTCTGATAAACCTCCAGAAAAATCTAGAAAAGTCTGATGACATTACACCATATCCTTAAATTTATATTTCTTCTGAATGGCTGAACCGGTTTTGATGAAATTTTTAGGATGTGTTTGAGTAGGTCCCCGTGTGGTTTAGATTCAAAATTGGCACTGCAATCTGCATCTTTGAGCCACAGCAAATCACACAATAATGAAACGAAAAGATTTAAATGTCAAACTCAATGTCACTTAGTATACTAGATACTCCACCCTGATGCTGCAAAAAACTAAAAAAATAAATACAATCTTCGGTCAAAGAGGATTGGCTTACTACTCGGTTAAAGTGTACACTTACATTATCCATAAGGACAATTAGTAAAGCTAGGGTTTCCTAGGACAGCGGTGCCCGTATTTTAACGGCCGTAGTGAACGGTGATGCGGTGGACAGCCGTTGTAACAGTGACTAGAGTGTGGTTTCCTAGGAAAACGGTGTTATTAACACCATTTAACTCTGTTTCCCTAGGAAACCACTCAGCCGTTGTAACAGTGACTAGAGTGTGGTTTCCTAGGAAAACGGAGTTATTAACACCATTTAACTCTGTTTCCCTAGGAAACCACTCAGCCGTTGTAACAGTGACTAGAGTGTGGTTTCCTAGGAAAACGGTGTTATTAACACCATTTAACTCTGTTTCCCTAGGAAACCAATCTCTAGTCGACGTTACGACGGCTGTCCACCGCATCACCGTTCACTACGGCCGTTAAGATGCGGGCACCGCTGTCCTAGGAAACCCTAGCTTAAGTTCTCACAATATAAAATTGCTATTAAGAAATAGATAGTGGAGGTGGGTTGCGCACGGATCGATGAGTGGATCAAACCAAATAGGTAAAATGTGTGTACTGTTTATGAAATTTGTTCTATTGGTCTATATAAATTGGTTATGTTTTTTATGATTATTTTAGTTTTTTATTGTTTATTATGTTAATGATAATTAGGTTAATTAGATTAATCACTTAGTTATTATTATGTTAACTTTGTTAAATAGCTAATCTTAGGTATGTTTCACATTTTGTAAAATGTTTCCCTCGGCACGGGACACCCTAGTGAGGGAAAATTATTCTGTATAAAAAAAGAATACAAACAATGTAAAAGTATGAATAAATAAATACAGTTTATCGAAAATTCGAATATCGAAAAAACGTTTGCTGAACCTGCTAATAGCAGGCAAGCCAACGTTCGGGCAGGACAACGTCTGTCGGGTCCGCTAGTAATATAATAGTATTAAATCCGTTAAATATAGGTATTTTTGTATAGCATTCCAAGTGTTATTCTTATAAATTGTGCACCCTAAAGTTAAAAAATACCATCACTACACTGACATTAGTTTGAAAGCTTTAAGACACATAATTTGCAATTTATGATTGTATGTAAATACATATGTTTCACCTAGGGTTGGTAACCCTCTAGGAAATAGGATAGATTTTTTAAAACCCTATTGCTGTAGGATGATTACTATTTGTTGCAAAAGTTCGTGAAGTTGTAGCGAGCGAAACAAATGGGGTAGATTTAAATTGTGAAAATGAATGTCAGATAGGAATAAAATGTAGCATTCATTTGTCGATCCCAATGAAGAGGGTCAGTGCTACGGGAAATCGGATACAAAAAATGTTTTCAAACACGTGGTAAAAATTAGAGCATTCAATTGTATTGCCACAGAATTAAGAATAGTCCTGAAACCGCATACGCACATTAAACAGAAGGCAACCAAACTACTCATAAATAAGTAGGTTTACGTTTTGACCCATTAGTTTCTTTGTAGACGTCTCTCAGTGCGCAACTCCTGATTTGAATTGAACTATGCCGTGTGTGTCCTTTTAAAGTGTAGAAATACTGCTAGGATCTTAAAGAAATAGGATGCAATGACATTTCATGTGTAATTAGCAAATGAATGTGTATGTAACAAATGCATTACTTAAAAATTTAATTATTTTTCCATCTGTTAGATTGTCAAAGAAACAAAATGATTTTTTTATTCTGTTTCGTTTCGGATTTTTAGTTGATTGGGTTGGTTATTCTAGTCACACCCCGTGTGGATTTCTGCATCTTATCACCCCCTTGTAAGATTTTAGTCGTTTATTCCTTTCGGAGTAATTAATATTAACCCAATTTAATTACTTGACATTTTTGTTGTATTTATTTTGCAGTCAGTGTTCGGAATGACAGAAATAACAGCAGTCTGCTTTCAGTCCTTATTTGAAGAGACAGAAGAACAGGTGACACAAACTGTCGGACATGTTCAAGAACATACTGAGGTTCAGGTAAACCCGATTAGTTTGATTTTATCAATCATTTCATTGAAATATTGGGATGGTACTGTGTTGTAAACATAGGTGGAAACAGAGCGACCAGGACAGAGAAATATGAAAAAATTTGGAAGATCAGTTGAGAGAAATAGGCTGATAATGTTTCAGACATTTCTTAAAAGAGGTCAGGGAAAATGCTTTTTTTCACATGAAAAGGTATCTCATTCCAAAGTCTGGGACCTTGAACAGAAAATTAATTGCTGAAAAATGATGTGCTTTGTTGAGGAATGGAAAGCGTTTTCTGCTGATTCATTATAGGGGGAACGAGAGAATTTTATCTATCTATCTATCTTTATTTATTTTTATATTATTTTTACCGAACTTTTTTGATCAAAACATTAATATTTTTAGTTGTTTATATTGTTATTATATGTACTTGTAAATGTATGTTTTCATATTTATTGTAACTTTAAAAGTTTCGCTAAGAATGTTTACATATTCAAAATAGTATTGGGGATATCATATTATAATTTTATAAATTTATATAGAAGTATTACGCCCTTGAGGCGATTATCACAAAAATAGCGCTGTATAAATTATCCAACTATTTATATTCTGTGTTTGATTTTTCTTTTACAATACCACGGCAAACCAATGATATTTTTAAAAACTCTGTTTTATAGAACGCGAAATTTAGAGATTTGCTTTAAAGTAGAAAATTTCTATACACAAGACATAACAACGCAACGGTATGGTTATGCAATTTATTAAATGCATTTTGAAATACAGATTAAAGAAGTCTGTTTTGCCAGGTGATCGATTCTAACGGGAAAGTGGTGCCATTTGGAGTACCAGGAGAGCTGTGTGTTCGGGGATACTGTAATATGCTTGGTTACTGGAATGATATAGCCAAGACAGAAGAGATGATTGGACCAGATAACTGGCTTAGAACGGGGTGAGGTTTCTCAATGTTTTTATAATTATTTTTAAATAACACTAACCCTGATGATGGACGCTGAATTGCGATCCTAAACGTGGGAAAATAGTTTGAATGACACACGGCATAATAACCCAGAAAAACTCATTGTGCAAGGTTTAACCGAAGGCATAAATATAATGAAATACCCAAATACACTGAAATCATAATCACAAAAATAAAATTAAATAAATTTTTATTTATTCTTTAAGAGATCAATTCGTTCTCCAAGAAGATGGATATGGTAGAGTGGTGGGGAGACTAAAGGACATGATCATTAGAGGTGGAGAGAATGTGTTTCCTAAAGAGATAGAAGATTTTCTAACCACTCATCCAGACATAGTGGAAGCTCAAGTAAGCATTGTTTTCATATTTTGTGCTTTTCTCAATTACATTTTTTAAAAACAATTTTTATTTAACAAATAATAAACTCAACTTTTTTTAATTGAGAAAAAATGAAATTCAACATACAGAATGAATGGAAAAATCGATTTAAAAAAAATAAAAAATACTCCACGTTCGTCTATGAACAAAAGTTGACGAAAGAGATTGACCAAAAATCCATACGAATATTATAAATGCAGAAGTGTGTTTGTCTGTTTGTTGGTATTTCCTTCACGTCGCGACCAATTGACGTGATTTTTTTGCACAAGGATAGCTGGAGAGATGAAAAGAGAAATAGGCTGCTTACTTTTATTTATTTGTTTTATTTTATTTATTATGGTTCACAAACAATAAGCAATACATACGACATTGTTATAATAATCACAATTTGTTATGTTTAGATATTGTTCATCAATTTTAGGTGTACACAACATGCTCAAATAAGTATATAAAAGAAAAAAATGATTAAATACTATTAGTATTATGAAAGTTATTACAATAAATTATACTAACAGGTTTTTTCAAATCATCTTACCTAACTGACATATGGAACAATTTGGTTTTATAAATTGCGTTACAGTTTTTGTTTAATTATTTAATGTATCGTTCAAGATATGAATTTCAGCATTACTTTCTACATAATTCATCATCATCATTCCCTTTCCGCACCTAATGGTGCATAGGGCATTGCATTGGTACATCGATCGTAGCGAATCTTGATCATTTTTGTTACATGAAGGTAAGGTGATCAGTCTTATGCTTCAGGTACCAGTCTATAGAGTATGAAATATTCTAGTGTAAAAACACATTTTTAAATAATATTTCAAATCAACCATGTTGGGAATCGAGCCCGAGGCCTCTAGCATGGTAGGCAAATGCGCTGACCATTACACCACGAGGCCGACTTAAGTATTATTACATAATTATTTTATCTTAAAATACATCATATTTAGTGAAATAATTTCCATATTCCCTTCTCATCGATGTTTTCCCTCTCTGTTGCAACAAATTAAAAAATAATTATGATTCTATTTTATGTCAATTGCTATGATACTTTATGTACTTTTTAACTGCATATAAGAGCCCTCAAGGCTTTCATAAAATAAATAAATACGTAATAACGGTTCAAAAATTATAAATGACTAGCTGACCCGACAGACGTTGTCCTGTCCGAATGTTGGCTTTCCTTGGAAAAAGACTTTTTATTGATAAGTTGGTACCTAGGTACTTGTTTGTGATCGAATTCCATAACTAAAAATTGTTAATATTCAAATATTAAATTTAAGTAGGTACCTAGGTACTTGTTTATGGTTAAATTCCTAAACATAAAATATTTTTTTTTTCAAATATGGCATTCTTTTTGCAAACGTCAAACTCTGGTCTTCTTATTTACAGAGGGGTACGAGGGGTATTATGTACGAATACGATTTTTGAAATTGTATTAAATTTAATATTATTTTAGTAGTAACAAAAATCCAGTAAAAATAAATAAATGGGTTATAATAAATTTAAGGAAATAATCTGATTAATATCCACAAAAAACAAATGCTGTTTGTAAACATTCAAAAACAAACTTTTTTTATACACAAAAAACAAAATCTTTCAATTTTTTTGTGAATGCATTCTCCTCGAATGCAACCCTGGTAGATCGATGAATAAAACATTTATGCTCTTTACTTATTTTTACACATTAGATTGAATATTTCAATATCTACGAACACGCACAGCGCAAAGATCTACATTTCTCTGAAAACCGTACGTAAATTGGTTAAACCGTTTAGAAGAAGTTCAGTGACATCACACATACAGAGGAATTATATGTGTAAAGATAGTGGAATGAAGAATACATATTTTTATTGTTATAATTAAATTGCAGTTCTACTAAGAAATGGCAGAAGAAAAACTCGGTTATATGAAACAATTTTCGTATACGTCTGAAGTTGTTTAATTTATCATTTACCCAGTAACTTGTGAGTTCATAATTCCTAGAATTTTATATTGACCTTTAAAAAGTTCTCATTAATTCCTCAGGTGTTCGGAGTAAAAGATGACCGACTCGGTGAAGAAATCTGCGCATGCGTGAAGCTGGCGGGTGAAGTCACTCTGAACATTAGCCAGCTCAAAATGTTTTGCCAAGGAAATATCTCCCCCTTCAAAATTCCAAGACTTCTGAGGATTGTGGAGGACTTTCCCAAAACCGCATCGGGAAAGATACAGAAGTTCGAATTAAAGAAAATGGTGGAAACTGGAAAGTTATAAGATAAAAATACTAAGAAATAAAAATAAAAATACTAAGACGGCCTCTGTGGTGTAGTGGTCAAGACGCTTGACTCACGCAAGGAAGGTTCCGGGTTCGATTCCCGGTGAGAACACAAAAATCAAAATGTGATTTCTCTTAAGCCTAGGTGTTCTGTGATGTAATTCACCACTGTAATTGGGCTTCCTGGCCTGTTGTGGTGTAAAAAAAAAAAAAAAAGAAATAGAACTAAAAGGGAATGGTAATAAAAATAGAATATTTAAGTCCTTTGCACTCAAAAGTATAGTGACAAATGAAGATACTCAGTTCCACCTGTTTTTTTTCAAAATCAACAATTATCTGTACGGTGTAATAGTTCTGAAATTATTTTATTAAAAAAATAAAAATTGTTAGAAATTTAAAACAAGATTCACAAATAAGTTTTCCAATCATAAAAGCTCGTTTGAATGTTAAAGTTTAAAAATCCACAAACTTCTTAGAATAGTAGTAGAAAAAGGTTACATCACTTGTAAAAGATAATGGTGGTTTTAAAAATTGAAAAACTGTAAATAAAGTATATAATACTAAAAAAGTATAAAATATTTTTTTCTTAATAAATGCGTACCAGTATAAACACAAAAAGTATTTTTATTAAGAGGACATTTACAAGGACGATATTTTATTTATTTATTTATTTATTTATTCACACTCTTTATCAACATACAATTCCATATTCACTTTGCCCAGCTAACAAGGGCACATACCCCGTTCCAAGCTAGGCAATTACATTTTTATATATTATAATAGTTAACAAATTAATATAGAGCACAGACAAACAAAATATAAACTAATTCGGATACACATTTTGATTCATATACATACAGACATACACATATATACACACATGTATATATAAATATACACATATATACACATGTACATACACACACACGTACATACACCCATGCGCATACACATACATACATTCATAAAAACATAGACAATTTATTTATGCGAAACTTCATGGTTGTCATCTATAAATATATATTTTTTTAATTATTCATTATTTTTTATATTTTATTTTTGACATCCAGTAAGGTTCTCCAATCCGTGGCATGCATCAAATTTTCTGACTCCCTACGACCAATGTCATGAAAGAGCGAGGTCAACACCTTCCGTAACTTGACAACACTCCCGTCTTTCCACGATTCTGGCAAAAGGTTATGGACCTTTTTGCCGACGTTATAGTGTTGTCTCGATGCCAATACATTAATTACATGACAGAAAAAAGCAAAGATCTATTCCAATTTTAGCAAACCCATTGTTTAAATAAAATTGATATAAGAAAATGAGAATCAAGTCTATGAAGAGCAGGTAGCGAAGCTCTGACTCCGCCACACTACCACGGGACAAAAACCAGGATCAATCTAGTTCAGATTTCCACGTGATGGCAAAATTCTGTCTTCTACTATGTGAACACAAACTGATGCAATGCGGTATGAAACGGTATCGTCGTAATTAAAAAATGTAGGTAGAATATTAAATTTAGCCTCAAGGAATATTTATACAAACAAGGAGTAGGTAATGCACCTTGAACACGTAAACAGAATTTCATTACGAACACCTCGCTATTACACTGTGCCAGGCATGGGCAACCTTTTTGTAGTTTAAGCCAGATTGCCAATTTTCTGCCAAGTTGCTGACCGGAATATCAAAATAATCACACACTCATACAAATCATGTATGTTCAATTATTTAAAAAAATTAAGGTTTTAGATATAAAATTGCCATATAAAAAAATTTGTTTGCTTCAAATACATAAAGATAAAATAAATAGTAGTACTTCTAGGTCTCAAAACGTAAGTACGTGACCTAGAACAGGTGGTAATATCTTAATTCCTAAATTAAAAACAACTACTGCACAACATCATTATACTTACAGAGGAGTATTTTTATTTTATGAAATGAACAAAGATAATAAAAAGTACAGTCAGGAATAAAATATATTTCAGAAAGAAGTACAAAATTACATCTATAATTCTTCTTTAAGTAACACTGATTGAAAACATCGTTTATATCTTTTTAGTAATTTATTTATGTTATTCTAAAAATATTATTAATTAAAATAAACCATTGTAAGACGTCACTCCCAAATTATGTACACAAGAATTGTTTATTTCTTTTACGTAATGGGAAGCGTTAATGTAAATATCTGTATTTGATTAAGGTAAAAAATTATATTTTGTTGTAATATTGTATTTTTTTTTGTTATTAATAAAAAAATTGATAAAAAATATGTTCTAGTAATCAGCAAACACCGTATAAAAATAAGCCACATTAGTTAAATTAATATTTAAAAGACACGATGAAAACTGAATTGAAATCATTTTCAATTTTATTGATATATAACTGCAGTCCTAGATCAGTAAAATCTTATTTAGCATCGATACAAACACGTCCGCAAAAATATGATGAATCTGAAAAATATGACCTTCAGACCTGCCCTTATCGTTTTCGGCAAGGGCCGGTATGACGGTCATAATAACATCAATAAGATGTTGTTTTAAATATTAAATATTACAACCAGAATTATCTTTTTTTTTAAAAAAAGAATACAGTTCTACAAAAAAAGATTTAAACTAAAATATTTTAATAAATTTTAATTTTTTTACGTATTGCCGAAGGCATAATTTTACGTAGAAATAAAAGAAAATGTCACAAAAATGAATGTGATTTAAAATGTTTGTATTTCTTTTCAAAATCAAAAAATTTAAATTTGGCTTCGGTTACTTTCATGTTTAATTTATTATCTTTAAATTATTTTTACAAATTTTAGTTCAATACTTAGTCTTTATCGAGATACCAGATACCTAAGTTTAGTCTAAATTTGAAAGGGCATAATCTGCCTGTCTAAAAGTAATTATATTTCCGTTACATAACACTTTTAAGTATGTTTTAAATACCGTAAAAAAAATTGTGTTTATTTAATTTATGTTTTTTTATTTTTTTATTATCGCGCGATTTAAAAAAACATTCGTTTTAAAATGGCAAAATCGTATGATTTCTTAATTTTGCGTTCGTTTTTCCAGACTACAGCCTTAACAACTGGAATTATTACGATGGGAAGTTAACGTTAATCTTAAATTTTATCTACAAAATAAAATTAAGTTATCTCAGTTATCTATATGAAAAGCAGTATACGCATACAATTTTTTTCTTAACATGTTCAATACGCTACGAATGAAGATATTTTTTTAAATATAAATATACACATTTTCGCACATAAATATCAATTTAACTTTATACTATCTGGGTATGTACCGATGAATATAGAGTTAATAATCGCATTAATATTGTATTGAAGAGGTAAGTTTTATTTATCTTTTCTTCTTGTTTATTATTTTGTAAATAAGTTTTTTATGAAAAACAATACGAATTTTGTCAGGAATCATAATAAAAAATAGTCAAAAGTTGCTTGTAATTTAAATGTGGATTAGAAATTTGGGACTCATATTTGAAAGGTTTTAGTTTTCTTATGCATTATTTATTTATACATACGTCAGCAAAAAAAAAACATATTATCTACATATGTACCAACTCAACACGACATGGAGGTCCCATACAGTTATTTAAATATGTTTTTTTACAAATTACATTATTTTTAAGATGTTTGAAATACTGACTTGCTTATAATGGGACATACCCCGTCCTTAGCCAGGTGGTAACATGTTTAAAATTAATTAATTTATAAAGATGTAAATTTATTTATAAAATAAAAAAAAAACAAAAGAAGAAAAAAAAGCCTTGTGGAATTTGAATTGATATTCTGAGAGTAGGTAATTTTGCAAAATGTATTTACAATATAATTTAATTATTTGTTCAATTATTTCAAATACAGTATTGAGCTGAGAGACAGGCTTGTGGTTTTGAATTTATTTTTTTGTCTAAATTTTTATACATATTACATACAAGCGACTCTCAAAAGTTCCGGGAAATCCCGTCACGTGAAACTTAGGTTAGAAATGTAATTTCGCTATATTTTTAATTGAGTTTATTACTATTAGGTACATTTTGTATCCACGTCCGTGCTTGGTTTCCATGAATCTATAGTTTTTATTATTTTACCAGGGCCTCATTTATAAATGCTTTCTTCATCTGTACATATTGAGATGGTATACTTAACTTCTGTACTATCTTCCTGAATTTATCTTCAACTATACCGTCAAGAAGGTATGCCGTCTTTATCTTCCCATCATAATCGAGGCCCAGGAGCGGTTGTATTTTTTTAAAATTAATGTGAGTAACAAGAGTTATAGAATATATTATTTTTGGACAATCAATGCTTATATAATGATTTGTGCTTTTCGGAATAAAATACGATTAACGAAACCGGGCTGTAGTCCCGTGGTAGTGTTACGGATTCACGTATTAAAAATGCAACAATCTCACTTTTCCATAACTTGATTCCCATTTTCCAGCACAAGTAATTTAGGTCTTTTAAGAAATGGTCGGAAAATTGAAACAGTTGTGTAAATATTGAGAATGAATTATTTTTTAAATAAAAATAAAAAACAAAAATCCTAGAACCTATGCTAATATTATGTGCTGGTTGCACCAAAAAATTTAAGTTAAATAAACCTTAAGTTTTATTTATTATTTAATTGTTGCGTTTTCGTAGACAAAATATAAAACTGTTTATTTAATCTTCATTTTTTCATGAAACGAATTTAACCTAATTTATTTTTGGTGCAACTGGCCCTCTGAATAATAAACTTTAAAATTGAACAAATGGATATATTATAAGAATGATCATAATATGAATTTACAGGTAGGTGAAGATGTTTTTTAAGTTTAAAAACTTTAAGAGAATAATTATAATAATTTTTTTTCTTAATACACTATTAAACTAAGTAAAAATTTTAAAAAAATTACATATCTTTCCTACCGATTACCACCGATATGATTTTTTAAAGTTCTGAAATTTTGAAATTACTGCGTCTATGTCGTCACAAGTTGTCGTCGGAGAGTTCTGCTGACATTTAAAAGTAGATAGATAGATTAAACGTTTAAATTATTGCTGGCGGAAATTGGAAATTTATCACAATACACAACAACGCTGTAATTGACTGGTTGATTTTAAAGAAATTGTGACTGAGTTCAAAGTAGTTAAACCATTTTTTCATCAATTTTCGAGAAATTTCGCAGTACAATTAAATGCTCTGATTTTTACTGCGTGTAGGAAAACATTTTTTATAGCCAATTTCCCGTACCACTGAACTTCCTCATTCGATTAAAAATTGCACTGTAAATAAACATTTGGGTATTAAAAATGAATTTAGTTAAAATAGTAATTGGTGCGAGTCCTAAATGAGGAATCCATTGATCATGTATTATTTGGAACCCGTATTTCCCTTCAATGAATAATGTAGATGAAAAATAACTAAAGCGTTGTAAATGTATAAATAAATAGAATTTTTTAACGCATTTTTTTCAGCGTTTAGTAAATGCCACCTCTCCGTTATAGAGAAAAGTAAAAAAGCAAAGAAGTTTTGTACATGAGTTAGATGTAGAGTAGGTATGAAAACATTGAAATTGTTAAAAACGAATACTTTTCATTTTTCATTAGTTTTCCTTTCACTTTTTTTCGATAGATGTCAGGCTAGTGAAAATAAACAAACATTCAAGAAAGTTATTTTGACTTTTTACCAATAGATGTCAGTCAAAACTTTACTGCTAACAACATTTTTTGTATCCAATATTTTTGGAAAATACAACAAAAAACATAGATTCTCCATTCTTCTCCATGCCAAACGCTCTTGGGCTATTTGTATTCATGTTCTTCCCGAATACTTTAGAATATCGACTCTCCGGCGAAGCTGGGGTCGTCCGGGGTTTCTGGTAATAATCCTAGGGTGCCAGCATAGGACGCATTTTGTCCATCTACCATCTGACTAGACTTTTATAACTATTATCTGAAATGTGATTGATAGGGAAGGGCTGCGTGTTTTAATAGAAAAAAGCAGAAAGATCAGATTTACAAAACAGTGGTCTTATGCTGTAACTAGTTCGTTCGTGAGTTTCGTTCGTATCGCATGAGAGGGAACGAGAGCAAAATATGGTTTTGATTGCGTAAGAATCGGATATATGACAAACAAACGAACTTACGAAACAAAATTGTGACAGAATAAGTCCGCTGAACATTCGAAAAAAATACAGTTTTAATATGCCGTGGGTTCGATTTTAGACAGTTGTAAGAAAAAATCCATGAAAGATTGTATCTTAATTAGTCTGGTTGTTCTGGTGTATTTTTCATACCTTCCATTAATTTATAATTTTGTGGCCATATTTTTGTCACGGTCGGAGTTTATATTTTGAGAATATTAAATTAAACAAATGTTGAATTCGAAAAATGTGTTTGTTTTGAGGATTCGTGTGGTGCACAGGGCACATGGGATGTTTTTTTTTTAGATTCGCCTTTGTAAAAGGTTTTAATGGTCTCATGCTTTACTTGGCTTACCTGGTCGGTGGATGGGAAAGTTCAGGTGGGTGCTTCGCCCCCCGGAACTTTTTTGGAAATTATCCATTGTCTCTTTTTCCCGCCTGCCGAAAAAATTATATTTATTTTACGCATTGACAAGAAAACAGCCGTGTTATGAAACCAGTCGGCTTATCAAATTTAATTGAATAATTTGACACATAATAAATGCGCAAGTAAATGATTTAAAATAAATATGTAAAAAATAAAATGTGATCAATTAAACAATAAAAGGCTTAAAATAATCTAAACGTATTGAAAAAATGAAGACAATGATTAACAATATCCCTGGATTAGTTAATCCGATTTAATTAATCTAAGTACCATTTCAACAAAAATATTATAGTTTCCAGGAATTTTTTATGTATCATAAGTGAATTACCGGAAATATAATCTAAATCAGCGCTTTTCAACTGGCGGCCCACGAAACTTTTTTTTGCGGCCCGCGAGCTAAACATTTTGCAGCTAATTTTTCATCAAACATTGGGCAGCCAGATTTTATCAGAATTAATATTTGACTTGACATGTCCGGTGAAAAAAAATAGAATTTTGTGTTCGGAATTACTTATCATACATTAAAATATTAAAACATTTTAAACACATATACTATTTAAAAATAAAGAAATATATTACTTAATTTTTCCAGTTTGTAAAAAACATAAGTTTTATTTATTTATATTTTGAACCTTAAAGTGGACACAAACATATCCTTATGTGTTCTCTAATAATAACAATGTACATATGTGAGGCTTTTAGTATCAAAGATGGCAAAACTCTAAAAACAGTATCAAAAAGCGGCCAGCTGCATATTTAATACTGAATAAAAATAGCGTTTCTTGTTATGTCAACCTTAAGGGTGATTGTTCAAAGTGTTAATGGCACCGAATATTATTTAAAAAATATATTTTTTGTAAATATTTATATTAAAAACTGCCATTACAGACCTCGAAAATAGGTATGGGGTCGTTTGGCCATCTTTGATACTGAGAGCCTAATGTATTTCATTCATGAGTAGTTTACATATTGTTGATGAGAATTGAAATATTGCGTTAAAAATACATAAATATGGCTTATTTTCATTTTATATGTCGGGCAACATTTTACCAAATGTTCAGTGTGTGCATAATGGTATTGTATGTTAAGTTTACTCGAAGTTTTGTATGTTTATCGTGTTTATGAAAATATTGTATACCATTATTGTTTTGCCCTTGTTTGTCTTTGCAACATAGTTTTATGTTCTTTTTAAAACTTTAATTTAATTTCTTTAAACCAAGTTTATAATTTTTTTAATGGAATGCACATATCAATCATTAGCCTGCTTAATCGCTCACCTGCAGGTAGAAAATTGTATTATAAATTATTTTCAGGTTGCCTATATACAGGCAGACATACCTACTAGACTACACATTTAAATTTTCTTGAACCGGTAACCTGCGCCGCCATTATGAACGCTCTCTTCATCGGTATACATCGAGACGGTAAAAAGTAAAATCGGAATTTACGTACGAAAGTGTGTGTAATTGTAGAGGAATTTAAAGTTTCTTCGTCGGTAAGCTGTAATTGAACATGATTAGAAAAAAAATTGTATTGGTACATTTTCTATTTTTTAAACTTACAGAAAACAAAATTTTTCTTCGTATATTAATGTTAATTTCCTATTATAATACGTACCCAGTAGCTCAATCACAAATAACTATCGACTTGCTTAAAACATGCTAAGCATTTAAGCGATCACAATGAACAATAATGAACATGCTTGTTATTTTTTTTTTTATTTATTTGGAAGTTCAACAAGGATACATAAAATACATACATTTTTTAAGTAAGCATTACTAACATTCTTTATATATATCTTCAATTATAGAACTCCATCATCTTTCATAAATTATGTAAAATAAGTGTGTAAAATCAATTAAAGTAATAATAAAGATTAAGTTTAGTGAAGGATAAAAATAAAGATTAAGATAAAGAAACAGAACTGAGTTAAACACTACAACTACATTTTTTTTAAAGAAAAGAAAAGAGAAAATAAAAACATATAAGATGTCATAAAATATACTAAAATTAATTTACATACACAAAAATAAGGATTAGGCATTTGATTTAAGACACATAGAAATATTTTTTTTATAATCTTTTGCTCTATCATGATAAATGTCAATGTTAACTTTTTTAATATTTTGTTATAGAGTCTTAACAAACTTGTAAGAAGGTTAAAATATGCCATATTGTTTGTAAAAATTATCGCAGTCAACGCGTGTGAAATCTCTAAGTCAACGCTCGTGTCGGTTTGTTTTTTATTTTCCTCGTAAATAAATACATTTCATTGTCAAAAAATTGTCGTTTACTATGTAAAAAAATCCAATATATGGCATTTGTAAAATAGTATGAAGTATCTTATACAAAAAAGTGAAAATTGAATCACAATTACTATGGCGACTACTTTTCTTGACATTTGGCTTGCCAACCGCTGGCTAAATGCAAGGAATAGCACGGTAAATAATAAATTAATTAATGAAAATAGCAGTTTTGGAATATTTTTTATATTTAATCCGGCGAAATTCAAATATGTGATAGCGCAGCAGAATTATACGTCGCGAAACGTACATATTTTAACATTTAATATTAGGTGTTCACGGATGTTCCATTGTGATCGCGAATACGATAAACAACCATGGTGAGAAATTGTTATCACGCCGCTTTTATAAGCTTATTTAAAACTAATGCATGTCGATAGTTATTTGTGATTGACCTACAGAACAGGTACATCCATCACGTAATACATTACGTGTATGGTCAGTTTTATTGACGTTAAGGTTATAAGGGGAAAAATAATAAAAATACATAACCAAAATACTACATTTTATTATCTCTACTCTAAATTACCAGAGTGAATTTCTAAATCCAATGCGAAATATTTGTGGATCTTTTTTACTTTTCTAAATCTTCAATTATTCTTGTCGATTAGATACGTTAAACCTGCGAGTAAACTCGCTTTATCAGTTTGCACAGGGTGTTTTCAGCAATAAATCTTTTTGCATTTCTAAGGATAAATTGTAGATATTATATTATTAATAATAGTGCGTCACGGGTCAATAAATATGCAACAAATGTTATCTATTACGAAGGGCCGCCTTGGTCGCTGCTATACCGCATATATTATAAAATTGCAAAAATACAAAGAAACTGCAAAAAACGACAATTCACTTGGTAAATGCCATCGATTTATGGTATTCAAATTCCAAACTGGTCAAAATAAAAGCAAAATCTGCATTTATTTGAAAAATTATGTAATAAATAACCATATAAAATTTACACGGACTATGCCTGATGAGCCCAATAAAAAGAAATAAGAAAAATAATATTCATCATCATCATCATTCCCTTTCTGCACCTAATGATGCATAGGGCACTGCATTGGTACACTAATCGCAGCGTATCTTGATCATTTTTTTTACATGAAGGTAAGATGATCTATCTTCATCCGTGATAAATTGGTTTTCAACGTATTTACGTGGCCGTCGTCAATGCGTTAAAATGGCAGATGTCTTTTCAGATTGGATTGATCTTACCGCCGGTGTGCCACAAGGGGGGGTACTTTCTCCACTTTTATTTTCCCTTTTTATCAATCCAATGACAAAAAACCTCCCCTGTTCGTACCATTTATATGCCGATGATTTGCAATTGTATATTCATTTCGAGCCCGTCGACATTGTTGAAACACATAAAGTAATGTCACTTGCACTCGACCATATCTCTTCATGGACAGAAAAACATGGACTTCTCATAAATCCAACAAAAACCCAAATTGTACTTGTTAGTAGTAAACAAATGTATTCAAAAGTGAATTTTTCCACACTTCCTCTTTTCAAAATAGATGGCACAGAAATTTCATTCATGACTTCAGTCAAAAACTTAGGTATTATCATTCATAAGCATTTAGAGTGGCACGATCAGATTAACGAAGTTAGTCGTAGACTTTATAGCAGTTTGCACTCACTTAAAAGATTACAGAACTTCTTGCCAATTAATGTTAAGCAAACATTAGTCCAGAGCTTACTTCTTCCACTCCTTGACTACGCGGATGTATGTTATCCAGAAGCTAACTCTGAATTGCTTGATAAGTTAGAACGATTGCAGAATATTTGTATTTGTAATATCTTTAATCTTCGCAGATTTGACCACATAACCGAGTATCGCACGCAACTACACTGGCTCAGTATCAGGCATAGAAGAAACATTCACATTATATCACTTCTTCACAATATTTTAAATAATCCCACTTCGCCTGTTTATCTGAGAGAGCTCATCCAACCTCTTTCACAACACGGACTATCTCTTCGTTCTAGTAACGAGAGAACCTTTTTAATACCCTGTCATCGCTCTATTTTTTTTGCCCCCTCTTTCACAGGTAGTAGCCGCTCGATTGTGGAATAATATACCCACTAATGTTAGAGACGCCCCTTCATTATTTACATTTAAGTCAAGATTGAAATGTCACTATCCAAATATTTAAATTGTTCCTTTATCCTTCTTCTTTCCTTCCCATCCCCTTTCCACTCTTCATAGTAAAGTGTTACTTTAATATATATATTTATTTTTGTTAATCTTTGCTTTGAATTTTTTTATAAAATTGTAAGATTCAATATGTTCATGTATTTATAATTTTCTCAAACTGAACGGTTTGGGTAGGTAGGAAGAAATTGCCTTAAGGCAATATGCCCGCCTTTATATGTATATTTATTGTATATGTATATAAAGTGTCAAATAAAATAAAAAATAAATGATCAGTCTTACGCTTCAGTTACCAGTCCAGGGACTATGAAATATTCTAGAGTGAAAACACCCTTTTTAAATAATTATTTCATATCATCCATGTCCGGGATCGAATCAATCGAATCAAAACAATATTATTTGAAAAAAATATGTAAAAATCTTAATAAATAATAAGTTGTTGCCTTTAAAACCGCCACTGATAAACAGCTACAGATAAAGTTCTTCAAGCAGTTTCCAATTTTATTATTAATTGCGTTTTGCTGTGAAAGTATTGTTATAAGCAAACATTGTGAATTAATCTTCCAAACATTATCTAGTAATTTCTGGCCATATCTCATTATCATGTCGGACAAATTGTGTGTATCTTTTTGTTCGTCCACACGACATGTAACGTACAATTGAGGGTACATCTCTTCTGTTTGCTATAGCTTTGTCTTATCAGAATTATCTGAGTATTTGTGCTCCTTCAGTTAGATGCTAGTTTTATTTGTGAGATGAGTGAAAAAAAAACAGTAAAATAATTTAATTAGTGTACCTTTACGTGGTGAAGCTGTGCATTTTTTGAGAAATTGTGCGAGGATTTTGTAGCTATATTCTAAATGACATTATTCAAAAGAATTTTTCGCTACAGCGAGATATTCACATTAAGAAAGTGTTCTTCATCTCAATGTATAAGATTTTTAAGAAGGTAGGACACATTCGCTACTATAATTTATTAAATACTTCAACTTATAACTTCTGATAAAATAAAGATGTGATTTAGATAATTTTACTTTTCTTATTACTCTAAAAAACTCATTATTTGATTAGTACTAATGTTATATTATTATTCTTTTTTATTATTACCTAGTTGAATACTAACTACTTTATGCTTACCTTAAATTATTCAAAAATTTTATTTGTTATTTTTATATTTAGAACATAATATTTCCTCATGTTATTTGCTGTCTTTTATTTAGAGATGTTATGTTTCTTTTTGACTTTTTTGTTTTTTTGTATTTTATGTTCACTAAATGGTTTTGTTTTAATTATTCTATTATATTTTATGTTATGTATGATGTAATTATTTCTGTAAAACATTTTTTCGTAAAAGTTTCTTAGAACCGTTGATGTATAAATAAGTAAATATACTGTTATGTCCGCGTCATGCCTATGTTTGGTTACTTTGTGCGATAAACATTTCGACAAAGTGAACATTTCCCTCCCAGTAATAAAATATGTGTTTTGAACAAAGATTAATTGGAGTAAAAGGAAGCTGTCCTCACTGAATTTTCTTTCAGTAATACAAAAGATGTCGATATCCGAAGAGATACGGTTGAGTAAAGAATTTAAGTTCCCAAGGTTCGGCACCAGGACTCCACTTTGAACGGCTAATTTTCTCTCCTGCGACAGTAATTTATTTGTCAATACGTAAACATTTGTGAAATGATAATGATTAAAAAAACATTTTCACACTTAGTTTAATCCATTTTTCAATTTGTAGCGTTTAGCCGATCTCCATTATCCACCTTTTTTCTGGAGTTTGAAAATGATTATTTTTTACGAACAGTAGATGTTGAGATTTTGGCAGTCTCGTTGTCTCAACATAATGCTTATTTTAGCAATTAATTATACTATATCCGTGTAATGTAGTAAATTCAGTGAAGGTACTTTGCATCATTACCTGTGTAGAATATGAGACATAGATATGAGACAACAGTACCTAAAAGAAGCACTTAAACACTTCAGGTCAAACAATAAGGAGAGGTCGTAGCAGAATGTCCGTACGAAGTTTTCCCAGGGCATGAATTATGTCATACCCAAAACAAGGACACATTAGTATATCCCTCCTGATCCCAACAGTTTAGATAAATTTAAAGAAATTTAATTGCAGAAAAATCCACTTTTGAAATATGAACCTTGTATATTATAAGCAAGGTAAATAATAAAGCAACTCCTATGTTGAAAAAAAAAAAGCTCTCAAGGACAAAAAATATTTTTATGAAAGGAGTCAACGACTGGATTTTTCTTAGTAAGAGGGATTTTCCAAATGAGTGAGTTTACTGTCTACCATATTGATGTGCCATATATATGTTTTTAAAAATATTTTTTATAATTATTTTTCATGTTTCTCATCCTATATTTGTGGCGATATACTCATGTGTCTGTGTCATATAACTGCTCGTCCCATCTCAACACAGAACTTTTAGTCCCATGGAGTTGGGACTTATTGTCCCAAATAATGTACAATATCCTTATGAATGTAAATAAATAATTGAATATGTACATTCTGGTAATATATTGCAAAGGTGAAATTTTTTTATCATCCTCAATCATGTCATCTGTTCTCACTCTCTGTTGTAACAAATTTAGATGTTAAAGGTAAGGGCTTACATATCCAGATCGTAAGCATTGGACGGATCTTAAACGGATTTTATAATGAGAAAGTTGAGCCCTACGGGAAAATGGATATTTTCAGCATAAAATTGTACTTAAAAATTTCTTGAAAATGTATGAAAAAAAATGTTTAAAAAAAAACCTAACTACTTTGAAAGACGTCACTAGTTCACATGAATCAACCAATGATAAGAGAGTTGTGAAAGATTTCCAGTTTACGGAACGTCAATGGACCAACCGGCAGAAATGACCGAGAAGAAGCTAATGAGAACTTGAGACGTCGCACGCGGAGGAATTTCAGAAATACAGTGGACGCACTTGTGAAATAATAATTTAGAAAAGATATTTTAGAAACCTAGAAACTATGGTTTGCCATTTTCGTTTGTTCGTAGAAAGTCTGACTGATTTGTTGGATTTAGGGCAAGCGGGGGCGGAGGGTGGAATCCAAGTTACTTACACTCGGTTGGTCGTCGGCCCCTGCAGTACCAGAATATAGGGCAATGTCTTCAGAGGGCAGCTGACAAATGGCCACACAGACCCTTCGTAATATCGCACAGTGAGGGTGTCTCCATGACTTTTAGTCAAATACTTGAAGAGGTAAGTGAATTTTGGTTTAAAGGGTAAAACCTTTAAGTCTCTATTTAAGAGGCTTACCAGCAGGAGATAGAAAAACACAACATTATACTTTTATACCGCATATGTATTTCTAAAGTGACACATCTCAAAAATCGCTATTTTCGATTTATCACTATATAAGAGATAAGGAAATATTCATGTATGAACCATTAAAACCTTAGTACCATGTACTGACTCACTTCAATTAACTGTGTGTTGGTAGTAAAATTGTTTTATTTTGAGTTATGTCATTATGTACCTAGATGAAACATCTAACTTTTTTATGTAAAAAAAAAAACACATTTTCGTGAATAGAGTTTATAAAAACAAGGAGTTTTATTTCAAGTTGCGTCAGTTTAGCCGAGAACATTTGTTATTATTTCGAGTTATGTCACTTCAGATATTTTCAAATTTAAAACGGGATTTCTAAGGTTAAAAAATCATAATATTAAAAATACACATTCAATAAATATTTCTTAGCCCTAATTACCTGCGGAAATTCTTTTTGCTTTTTTAAATATTTTTTTATCAAGCCCTCAAATTATTTTTCGCCTTTTTCCCAAAAAAATTTTTATATTGTGTCACTTTAGAAAATTTTTTTTGCACCATTTTTTATTTTCATGTCTCCACGTGCTAGAAAAATATCATTTTAAGTAGGGACTTTAATATACTCTAAAATACGAAGACAGATAAAAAAATATTCATAAGGAACCTTACTGTTCATAATTTTTAACATGTAACTGACATCGTTCAAAAAAATAATTAAAAACAAAAAATACATTTAAAAAAAAGATAACACAGATAAGTATAAAATACATTGTATAGAAACACTAAGATAATATATCTTTATTTTGAAATTTAATTCTTTAATTATTGCATAATTCCATTTTGATTATTAATTTTCATTAAAAAAAATGAGAATAAAGTAATTTCAGAAAACTATAATAAACTACATCTATCATCATCATTCCTTTTCCGCACCTAATGGTGCATAGGGCACTGAATTGGTGCACCAATCGCAACGTATCTTGATCATTTTGGTTACACGGATGTAAGATGATCAGTCTTACGCTTCAGGTACCAGTCCAGGGACTATGAAATATTCTATAGTAAAAAAAACTCTTTTAAATAAATATTTCATATCAACCATGTCGAGAATCGAACCCGAGACCTCTTGAATGGTAGGCAAACGGGCTGACCATGACACCACGAGGCCGACCAAATTAGTCAATCATAATATGAAAATAAAACTTTTTACCTAATTAGATAGATTTGAGCTAAACAATCTTCTCCCTTTTATGTACTTTTTATTTAATATCTTTATTTTTACTTTTTTAGAATTCAATTAATTTTACCCTCTCCTCCTGCATTCATAATAAATTAGTGTAAAAACTGTAATTGGTCTTACTTTTTTTAATTGTTCTTTTGTACCTTGTTTTATATAAAGACTGTATGATTTCCCTTATAAATAAATAAATAAATATATAACACATCAAAATAGGAGCTTTCTAAATCATGGAATCATAAGTTCAATACCAAATTAATACGGTACAATATTTCATTTAATAATTTAGTAAACAGATTAATAAAGAATTTGACATGTGCCATGTGTATTAGAACTGTAATAAATATTCCTTAGTTATTTTATATATTTAATTAAATAAATAATAAAAAACTATATCCTAATGTACTTCATTTAATAATGTTTTATTAAAATTAGTAGTAATGTATTGAATTACTAAAAATGAACAATAAAATGAATATGTAACTTTTTATTTAATTGTTCCGAGAAAATGAACTCAAGGTTTTTAATGTACGTTCTTTTACAATACCGTCCTAATGTAAGTAGATTTAAAATAAGGGATCAATATTTGTAATTCCGGAAATTTCAATGAATCAATAATTCAATTAGTAAAACCAGTTGCCATCTATTTCCTAGAAAGCTCAACAATATGTTTTACACTAATTATAAGAAAAATACTGTGATTCACTCGCACGGAGAAACGAATAGATAAAAAAAATACAATAACAATAATAATAATTATCATGATTTATTAACAAAAAAATACAATTTCTTTATCTACTACATACATACGTTGGTAATAGATTTCTCTTGATTATGTCTAGTCTACCTAACCAGGTACAACCTGTTCTAAAGCAGACATTTTTATGCAAAAATAAACAATAACATGACTACCTACTACTCAACTTATTATGGAGTTATACAATATTTAAATATACCATTTATTATGTTAATTTTTTTTTTAAATTTTCTCTACCTAGATTCAGTAATCATTTTTTAACAAATGTATTTAATTGAATTTGGGTCATGGTTTTGTAATGTTCGGGAAACATATTGAATTTTTTGGGGCCCAGAAACCTGAATTTTTTTTGCCCGAATTCAGAGTTTGTGGTAGACCCCATGACCCATCCTTTAGTTTGACTTCTGGTAGTGTGGGAGTGTTTCTTTTGGGATTTGGTAGAATAATTTGATTTTACAAACATAATTATTCTAGATATATATAATACCAAGTTTATATTTGAAGCACTAACTTTGTGGTTATTCATTATAATAAAATAAATAAAAGAACTTTGTTTTTAAACACTAATTTTTATTATTATTTTTTCTCCACCGACCGGTTTCAAAGCAAACAATCTTCTTCGTCAAGGTTTACGTAACTAATGAATTGATTCCTTTTTTATTTTTATCATGTTCACTAAATACTACACGTTGGCCCAATAAATCAAGTCGTTTTTTTCTTACACGGGTGGTAATTTGATATCACTATTTTCGAAGTAAGACAGGAGAGGACTAAAAGAAATATTGTTTATTTGGTTATTCATTATTGTTTTCTTATTATGAATCGCTTTTTTAATTTCTAAGATTTCTAAGTTGTCTAATTTTAATATTTTATTTTCAACATGAAGTACTTTTAATCCAGTGTTTTTATTGAAGTTATAATTATTTTCTATCAGATGATTTGCGAATTCAGAAAAAATATTATTATTTAAGCATCTTAAGTGTTCTTTTACTCTAATATTGAAGTTTCTTTTAGTTTTTCCAATGTAGAATCGCAATCATTATAATTTAATTGGTATATCCCAGATTTATTATATTTATGGACTTTGTTATTGTGATTTTTTAACAATGTTTCCATATTATTAGTTGTGTAGAAAGGCGGTTTAATGTTTGATGGTAGGCAATTAGATAATTGTTTTGAAAAAATGACATTTATAATAAGAATTCGCCTCCATTGTTTAGGTGGGTTTGCTTTATTTACTGTGGAGTGTCGGTGGAGAAAAAAAATATAATAAAAAATTAGTGGTTAAAAACAAAGTTGTTTTATTTATTTTATATATAATACCGTTCAGTATTATTTTTCTTGAATCATGGCATAAAAAATCTGTCATTTCAAGGAGTTCTAAGGAGATTATTGTGTCCTCTTGATCGTCAGTTGCCTAAGAATCATCAGCAAGAACTCAGCAATCCTTCAGGCTTATTCTGTCACAATTTTGTTTTATAAGTTCACTCGTTCGTCATATATACATCTCACTCGAACGTAATCAAAATTTATTTCGCTCTTGTAATACGATTCGTATGAATTTACGAAACGAATTAGTTATCGAATAAGGCCACTGCTCCTTTTACATCTTTTCTTCCTTTGTATTTTTTTTATTTTCTAGACAGTTTTTTAATATTATTTTTTAAGGTTTGATTCTGAATGACAATCGATGGTACAAAATAAAAATGTTATATTTTTAGTCTGACAGATTAGCGGCTGGGTTGATTGAGAGTGGCCTACAGAATGGAGACAAAGTGGGAATCTGTTCTCCCAATTCTCTTCGTTGGCTAACCACTCTCTTTGCATCTTCAAGAGCAGGACTTATTGCGGTAATTAAATTAATTACTTTTATAGACGAGCATACAAGCAAATAAGATGCATGTGAGGGTGGGCTGCCTATTAAAAGCATGTGGTTTCAAATCGGGATGTTGGTTTCATATTTTTTTGCAACAAGGTGTATAGTGCGTTTTGCATGTTTATTTAATTGGTGTCCTGACGAAGAGACGAGTACGTCTCGAAACCGGTGGACAAAGAAGTCGGTAAGTGGTTATTTACAAATATTTTATAACTATTCATACTCATCATCGTCTCCCTTCTATTTTTATAAGCTGGCGCGTGCGCTTTACTTACACATACGCATTGCGTAGTATCCGTGAATAAGCCCACGGTATGACATCGCACGGCATACGCATTATGAAAATAATCTCTGTCTCTCTCGCGCTCACATAACGCGTTATGAGCGTTACATATACAACTATTGCTTTATTAGTTGCTAATGATATGGTAATACAATATGCACAGGATGCTTCTGCGTTCGACTGAATTTTGCTACGATTCCTTATTAAGTTATGAATTAAACACTGGTTTATAAAAATGTAGGTATTTTGATTTGATCGAATCATTATTAGGTCGATTATGTAATGATGAAGCTTTCACAAAACTTACAAAAAAATATTTTTAAGGTACAAAATACTGATTTTAAAAATCTTGATGTTATATTAAATGTTTTAAAAAATATCTTTTGGGTTAGAGAGGAAAAAAAACGATTGCTTAAGAAAATGTCATATATTAACGACTATGTATTTTTAATCAAGCATGTTTTTTATTTAATATTTTGTTTTCATAATAATAATAATTAATATAGATTATTTAAAATGCACACTACAAATTGAATCGGAAAAAATATGTATAAACAGTTATTGATAAACAATAAATCTTGTTATTTATTTACTGAAAACAATCTTCACAATTTCGCATTCGAGTTCTAGAGTAATTGACTAAAAAATTTTTTTTTTAAATTTAAAATGCCCCTTGTTCTTGGAAGGACTATAATTAGTAAAATGCGAGATAGATTTGAAAAATTAAAAATAATGTAACAAAGTATTTTAGTAAATTAATATTACATTTTCTTAACCCATTGTATTTTCTTATTTACACAACCCCCTAATCCAGCACCGAATTATAAAAAAAGGTAGCACATTTGGTTAAAATTTATTTTAACATCCTGTCGATTTCAGATGCGTTAGTATGAGTTTTCTGAACGCGCCAGCTGAAGTTAAACCACCAGTATACAGTTGGGCAATACGCGTTCTATTCACAGGCACATGTTCCTCAACCACGACATTTTTCGGCTGATACCTCACTACGTTCAATTAACTTTCGCATTCCAGGTTCCCATCAACCCGGCATATCAAGAAAGAGAATTAAAATTTTGCTTGAACAAGGTTGGTATCAAGGCATTGGCTATACCATCCTCCTTCAAGAACCAATACTACTATGAGATTATTCGGACTATAGCCCCTGAGATTGCCACTTGCAATCCTGAACAGCTGAACAGTTCCAGTGTTCCCAGCTTAAAGTCAATTATTACTCTGGACGATGAGAAACTTCGGTAACTACTATTCAGATAGATCTAACAGTACCCAAAAATGCTCATTTGAAAATTACGCAAATTAAGAGATTTTAGTATTTATGCTAAATATTATTTCTCTTACATAGTTTATTTTGCGAGATGTGTCCTTGAATATATATTTATTTTATACATTTTGAAAATGTGTTCATGTAAAAATAATATGTAATCTTTTGCAGACATTATTTAGTCTATATGTGTTTAGCAATTTTAATGCTTTAAATAAATATTAATGGGCATTTTACACTTATTTTACCTATCACATATGTAGTCGGACAATATTTTTCTTTATCTTTTTTAATTTTAAAACATGTTACACTTTTTGAGTATTTCAAAACTTTTTATTTAATTTTTTACCTTAAAGTTCATCATAAGATTATTTTTATTTACTTAATTTTAATAGTTAACACGGTATATATAACAACGCAGTAAATTGGAATGGCAAAAATCGTTATCTATTAATTTGTTGGTATTGTTGCAATGTATATTGGAAAGCCCTAGGCATAATACAAACTGTCTCGTGCTAATTATTATTTTTATTTTGTCGATACTATTTACCTTTCCACTCTTTTGAAATATTTGTAAATAATTTTTAGTTTTACTGTTAGTAAAATATATTTTTGAATGTTATATTTTACTAAACAACCAAACACTTTTTAATTGTATGTATTTATATTTTTCTTTATGTGTAAAAGAATTAAGTTCTGTTTAATTTATTAAAAATATATCAAATAAATTGTACCTTTAATGTATATATTGCTTTTCAGCGGAGTGTTGACATATAAAGAGCTTATTTCACAATGCACTTCAACACTTACTCAATCAATGTCTAGTAGGCAAAACGTCATTTCATCTGATTCTGGTTTCGCTATATTATTTACTTCCGGTACTACAGGTATGGTTTTTTTCTTCAAATTTACACTTTCGGATAGAAAACACACGTGGCTGTAGGCTGAAACTAAGGCTGAAAGGTTTTATTATAGTTGCTGGGCTATCTCAACAAACAAAATTGTCTTCGCATCGACTTGGCAAAAAAAAATAATTAAGAAGCATGCTTATTGTCATTAAATTACTTTTCGGTATTACAGTGGTTTAAAACATTAAAGATAATTTGCCTCACCAGTCCCACTATTTTGCATTATACGTTATGCGTTTTAAAATTAATATTCTACGTTATATTCATTTATAAATTAACTAGCAAGTAATCACACATAATTCAAAGAAATCTATGACCAAAAACAGTAGTAGACGAAGAAATTGTTATATTTGTTAATAAACCATGATTATTATTATTCTTTATGTGGTTAAGTTAACGATGTATTATTCACTGAGTAAACTTATAACGATAAGTTTAGTTTAGTTTAATTTATTTATATAATATTCCCACTGCTCTGAAGATTGTAACAATGAACATAATACATCAAACATTTAAAAAAAATCAAAGGTAACGATATTGATTTTGTTTGTAGGTGAACCAAAGGCAGCGTTATTATCACACTTTACTTACGTCAATAATAGCTGGGAATTTGGTTATAGAAATGAGTTTGAAGAAAAAGAACAGAGATTGTGCCTACAGGTTAGTATTTTTTTTGTAATCAACGCACCCCATGTTCATTGAACTACAAATGTAAAAATGTAACTACCCGAAACAATATCCCACGTAAAAAAATAAATCGAGGACAAAAATGGATTGCTAGCTTAATGGACCATTTAGGGCCGGTTGCATCGACAAAACTTAAGTTAAAGTCAGGGCTAAAGTCAAATAAAAGTTAATTTTATGTCAAAATGCGTTGCATCAAAAAAGTTAACTAAATATTATCAAAAAAGTTACTTTTATTTAACCGGCCGCTAGGGGGCCGTTTAAAGTTAAGTTTAAAGTTAAATGCGATCTGCCATCTGTCAAAAAAGCGTCGTGAGTGTTGAAATCCATTGATCGATCTGCGAAAAGTTGCACAAAATGACAATTTTATCTGATTTTTCGTCTTCCGATGACGAATTTATTTTCATCGAGTATATTCTAAACCGATAAAAAAAACTGTTCAAACCACGAACGGACCATTTTTTGTGGGAAGAGTCCGACTTTATCGCAAGATTTCGAATGTCAAAAAAGTGAAGAACTAATAATTATTTGATTTTTTAATTATTCATTATTTTTCAAAACACAGGATTTGATCATCAGCGGCGTGGTGTAAAATAAATTTAAATCATCACTGTATTAAAATGCTGTTTATTTATTTTTAAATAGAGCTAGATTGAGCTCAACCAACTCTTTTTGGGCATTTAAAGCTGCCATAATTGCCCGAAAATGTCATTTTTTTGCTCTATTTCTAGAGTAAAAAGTTCTTCATTTTGTTTTAGCTTTTGCTCTTTTAATTTTTTATCTCGTTCAAAAAGGACGATGTCCCTTTTGTTCTTTTCTTCTCCGAATGCGCAGTGTTGCTTCGCTCTTTCGCACACACTGAAAATTGGAACGAAATTTAAAAGTTTGTGCCCAAAGACGCGTCGCGAGACATGTGTATTGCTACATGTAAATAAACAAGTACGTGCTTGCGCAAAAATCCCAACAATTTTTAGGGTGAAACTTGAAACTTTACAGTGGCAACATTCTTAACTTTAACTTAACTAAAATAATGTTGATGCAACGGAATTTTTCAGTTACTAGATTTTGAGCCTTAACTAAGTTTAAATATTTAACTTTAAACTAAATTTATACCAACTTTGATGCAACCGGCCCTTAGTAGACAACTTGATCTCAAGTTTTGCATCCAATACTCAAGGTTTATGGACATCGACAAAAGCATGGAAGTTATAAGATGTCCCCAATTTGATGATCTCGTATTTTTTTATATTATACTATCTCACAAAGACATTTATTTATTTACGCACTCAGCTTTCTCTTGTTGAAAAACAGCCTTCCGTTTGAACCTTCACAATTCCCAGTCAGCCACCATCCTTTGCCACCTTGGAATTGCAACCCTCCTGATGTCGTTGGATTATCTGGTTAAGGGTCTCTCTTTGCGTTCCGCTCTCGGCCTCCAGTCCATCACTTTTTTAGTCCATCTACCAATCGACATTACCATTCATTAGCCCACACCGTTTTATTTACTCATGGTTCATTACTTTGGTATTTTTGCTGATCTATTACGCTGATCCACTGATTTGTCTTGAGATTCGTAAACGAGATGTTCAACAATCTTCTTTCCATCGCTCTTTGCGTCACCTCATGCTTGAGTGAAATTCTTTTGGTAATGGTTGATGTTTCAAACCTACAGATGATAGATTCTAATCTTCTTCATCTTTCTAATTCAGCTTCCAAATCATATTCTTAGTCTAATTGAGTGATTTAAATACAGGCCCGTCTCCAGAGTAATAGGTGCCCGGGGCAAACATAAACTCAGCGTTCCCTCATTTCTGTTCCTTATATTTTTTTATTCCTTTGTAAAAATTTCTTTTAATTGTAATGTTTATAATGGACTTTGTCCGTAAATAAATAAATAAATAAATAAATAAATAAATAAATTACCATCCCACACCAACATCATAGCGGAATTTTTTTATCCGGCGAACTTAATATTATGTCGGTGAACTTTATGTGTAGGTTAAATGAACAAAAAAACATCACATCAGGAAACATATTGTAACATATTGATGTCGACCTTTTTCGCGAGGTCGATATCCCATCCTATATCATTATATATTAGAAAACCAACCTGTTCAGAGAGTTGATACCGTACGCGATCTGTGTGTTATTCTTGATAGCAAACTTACATTTGAGAATCACTTCGATGACATACTGACCCGTGCACATAGAAACCTTGGTTTTGTACATCGTACATGTCAGGTATTTGAAGATATCGCGTGTATTAAAATGGTATACTTTGCTCATGTTCGCAGTTTGCTCGAGTATGCCTCTTTTGTTTGGTCTCCACAATATGTCACAGATAAAGAAAAGTTCGAGAAAATTCAATGGACATTTCTTAGACATCTGAACTGGAGATGCAGGTATACCGATCTCAATTATATGTCTTCCTGCAAAAAACACCACTTGCTCACTGTAGAAGATCGCCGTCTACTGTTGGACATGGGGGTGCTTCATGACATACTTAGTGGACGCCTTGATAGTCCGGCTCTTTTGTCGGAGTTATCAATAAATGTCCCCGGATACCGCACCCTTCACACGTCGAGCTCTCTATTTCATGTGCCAGCAGTTTGTACGAACTATGCCCAGAACTCTCCACTTATACGTTTTGCTAGTGAATATAATTTGAACTTTCCCTTTATCGATCCTTTTGATTTAAAAAAAATAACATTTAAAATGCGCGTCTCAAAACATACTTTTTTGTCTTATACTTAGTGTCAATAATTTAGTCTTATTTTATCTTATTTTATTTTATTTTATTAAATTTTATCTCCAATTCTTAATATTTTGTTTGTATTTATATTTTCGACACTTGACACTTGTGCAATATTTACACACATGTCCACCCTCATTCCAATATAACACCCACTCACCCACCCTCTCACTCACTTACGCTCACACAAACACACTAGTATGTATTGTACGTGTATTTAATGTATTTCTGTGGATATCTGTCATTGGTTTTATTCTCTGTATATTTTATTTGTTATATTTTTGTTACATGTATTACTGTTGATATCCCCAATAAATAAAAAAAGGAAAGAATATAAAGTAGAGAGAAAGTACAGAAATATGTTGAACGATTTATATTTATTTTTGATTTACTGACTGACATGGCAGGATAACAAAAAAATATGAGGGAATTTTACGAGCTTTTATGTTTGTGAATGATGATATAACATCTCTGAAATCTTACTTACGAGCTTCATCACTCATCATCTCAATGGAAAGTAAAGCAAATGCAACGAGTCTTTCTTCGGAGATTGTTAAACGTAGATACGTTTTAAGGCTGTAGTCTGGTAAAATGAACGCAAAATTAAAAAATCATGCAATTTCGCCATTTTAAAACAAATGTTTTTTTCAATCGCGCAATAATAAAAAAATAAAAAAACATAAATTAGATAAAAACAAAAAGAAAGCGATTGGGGCAGGTCTGAAGGTCACCGAAAAGTCAATAAGATACTGTTTTAAATTGAATATTACAACCAGAATCATCTTTTTTTTTTCAAAAAAAGATAATACAATTCTTTAAAAAAAAGTTTTAACTAAAGTATTTTATTGAATTTTTTATTTAAAGAATTACCGAAGGCATGATTTTAAGTAGAAATAAAAAAAAATGTCACAAAATGTATGTGATTTGAAATGCTTGTATTTCTTTTCAAAATCAAAAAAATTAAATTTGGCTTCAGCCATTCAGCTTCATGTTCAACTTATTATCTTCAAATTATTGCAACAAATTTCGCTTCAATACTTAGTCTTTATTGAGATCCCAGATAAGTTTAGTCTAAATTTGAAATGGCGTAATCTGCCGGTCGAAAAGTGATTATATTTTAGCTACATAAAACATAGAAATAACCTTAAAAAATATTGTTTTTATCTAATTTATTTTTTATTTTTGCGTGATTTAAAAAAAACATTCGCTTTAAAATAAAAAAAATGTATGATTTCCTAATTTTGCGTTCGTTTTACCAGACAACAGCCTTAAGTAGTTTCAGTTGGCTGAAGCTGCGCTCACCGCTGGCAACGGTGACAGGAATGGTAAGTAGAATTCGGAGTGTGACCCGAAGATTTAGGAACAAGTCTCCTTGGCCGGCATTCTTGATTCGTCGAAGGACCTCAATCGGAGTGGCTATCACATTGTCGTTCAAAATCGACTGCACACGAAGCAGCTTATTTTACAGAAAGCTTAGGCGGCAGAACAGCCCGTGTGGCCAGGGGAGCCCGCGGCGCCCCTCTGCCGCAGGGCGCCCGGGGCGGCCGCCCCGCTCGCCCCGCCCGTGAGACGGCCCTGCCTAAATATATGTATGATTCGACTCCCCCAATATCCTGACCATCTTTATAGGCTGTATTAAACTTGTTAGATATGACATTTGTCTCACTTGTGTTCATTTTTCTGTATGAATTAATTTCACTTTCAATTTTAGATTCCATTATTCCATGCATTTGGTCTTCTCACAGCATTATCTTCTCTGCAGTATGGAACAACTATTGTTATTCCTGGACCAGCATACAGCCCATTGAAAGCCGTGGAAGCTATAACCGAGAAGAAGTAAGCATTAAGCCTAATGAGGAAGCTCAGTGGTTTTTATTTTTTTGTAAATAGACTATATTAAACAAAGCCAAAATATTTTAAATTACTTTTTATATATCGTATTATCAGCGCTATGATTTTTTTAAAGTTTTGTATTTCTGAAATAACTCCGCATGTGACGTCAGAGGTTCTCTTCCGCTCATTCTCGGTCAGTTCTGCCGATTGGTCCATTGACGTACCGTCTGGTTGATTAATATTAACTAGTGACATCGTTCAAAGTAGTTCGTTTTTATTTATTTTTTCGTACATTTTCAAGAATCTTTGCCGTACAATTAATAAACATGTAACAACAAAGATGAAGAACATTTTAGAGAAGGTAATATAGAAATCTAGGCATCTATGGGGCTTATGATCTGTCATTGGCTGGTTTAAGTGGCCACATTACACACTGTGTAACATTCACCATTTTGCCCATATTTTAACATATATGTCCCTTCATTTGTTGATGTTTTTGAAGTTAAACAGATGAAATGTTTATTTATGCAGGTGAGATTCATCTAATTAAATTATTTCACCTACGTACTAGGCAACGCCTGAAAATTATTTTTTTCAATTTCTTCTTCACAGATCAGGTGGATTTTTGTTCTTCTTGCTCTTCATCTCTGTTGTAATATGTTAATACTAACAGTTCCCCAGGGAGTTGAATCCAGTCCTTGCCTAGAAAGATTTGAACAGGCTCAAAATATTGTTGAAAAATACACCTGGTCCATAAAGAAGTATAGATATTATTAAAAAAATAATTCAGGCGTTGCCTAGTATGTACGTGTAATAATTTAATTAGATGAATCTCACCCGCATAAATAAAGGTTTCGGCTCTGGAACTTCAAGAACATCAACAGATGAAAGAATTTAAGGAATATAAATATTCAAATATGGGTAGAATAGTGAATGTTACACAATGCGTAAAGTGGCCACTTAAACCAGCCAAAGACAAGTCTTAAGCCTTGTAAATGCCTAGACTTCTATATTACCTTCTCAAATGTATTCTTTATCTCTGTTGTGATATGTTAATACTAACAACTCTCCAGTAAGTTGGATCCAGTCCTTGTCTACAAATATTTGGACAGGCTCAAAATATTGTTGTACAATTTAACGGTCTAATTTTCACCGCGCGCAAGAAAACTTTTTTGTATCCAATCTCTCGTGGGGCTTACGTTCCTCATTACTATTATTTTTGCATACAATATCTCATTTACCCAAAAAGACAACGTTAGTCAATTTAATTTTATGTCTTGCATGGCATGAACGAAAAAAAACGTATTCCAAAAAACGGACTATATTGAACGACGTCACTGGTTCATATGAATCAACCAGTGATAAGAGAGTTATGGAAGATTTCCGATTTGCTTTCCCTGAATGGGCCAATGGTCAGGACTGATCGAGTAAGCGGAAGATAACCTCTGACGTCACGCGCAGAGCCATTTCAGAAATACGAAACTTTTAAAAATCGTAGCGCTGATAATACCATATATGAATTTGAAAAAAAAAATTGATTTAGTTAAATAGTCAATTACGAATATTTTTTATTCAAAAATCACTGAACTTCCTCGTTTCGTACAAATGAAAATAAAATATTTTTTAGAAGTATCGTAATACTGTTTTTGCATTTCGCGTTTATTTTGGAAGGTGCACTGTGGTGACAGGTACACCTACAATGTACGTGGATCTAGTGAATTACCAAAGAAAAAATGGAGGACAACTCGGTAACCTGGGCGGGCCAATACAGGGTGTTGAGACGGCCATCACTGGAGGAGCTCCATGTTCCTGGCAACTTGGTGAACAGATCAGAGACTATTTGGGCGTAAAGTCTCTCAAGGTAACTCATAAGATCAAAAGTATAAAAGATAAATTCAAAACATTTATTATGCTATAAGTTCGCATGTTCCAAGCTGACATATTTAAGGGAATCGGATCAGTTGCATTTACATTTTTCATCATCATCAATCCCTTTCCGTGCCTAATAGTGCACAGGGCACTGCATTGGTACACCAATCGCAGCGTATTTTGATCATTTTTCCTGCGTGAAGATATTTTTATTATTTATTTAACACTTTATGTATATTTACAATATACATATTATATATATATATATACATATAAGGACGGGCATATCGCCTTAAGACAATTTCTTCCTACCTACCCAAACCGTTCAGTTTGAGAAAATTACAAGTACATGGACATATTCTAAGTAATTAAACTGAAACTTAAAATTTTATACACCATCAAAAACAAAAATTAAGTAAAAAAATAAAATCATTAACACCATACTGTAAAGAGAGGAGAAGAGAGGGGAAAGAAAGAAGAAGGAGAAAATATCAATTTTAAATATTTAGATAGTGACATTTCAATCTTGATTTAAATGTGCGTTTCTAGCATTAGTGGGTTAATTATTCTACAATCAAGCAGCTACAAATGTAAAAGCGGAGGCAAGAAAATTAGAGCGGTGAAAGGGTATTAAAATCATTCTCTCGTTACTAGAACAAAAAGATCCAAAAAGTCCATGTTGTGATAGAGGTTGGAAGAGCTCTCTTGGATAAACAGGCGAAGTGGGATTATTTAAAATATTGTGAAGAAGTGATAGAATGTGAATGTTTTTTTCTATGCCTGATACTGAGCCAGTGTAGTTGCGTTGCGATATTCGGTTATGTAGTCGATTTTGCGAATATTAACGATATAACGTATACAAATATTCTGCAATCGTTCCAACTTACGAGTATCAAGCAATTCAGAGTTAGCATCTGGATAACATACATCTGCATAATCAAGAAATGGAAGAAGTAAGCTCTGAATTAATGTTTGTCTAAGGTGATTCTATACGAAAATATGAACCTAATTCCTCATAGATGGCGCTTTTATAATTTTTTATTGAAAATTGTTATTTTTACGTCTATTTTGAATGAAAATTTTACAAAACTTGGTTTGCGGAAACTATAAACTAAATTGATTGTAACAAATACTATAACAATATAATTTAGATCCTTTCCACAAAACGGCGAACAAAACAAAAAATAAGATAAGTTATTATTTGTTTTTCACAATAATATAAGTTTGTTTTGTTTGGAAACCATTCCTTCTTTTTTATCGACCAGTTTCAAAACTACGCAAGCTTCTTGGTATACATAATTAATGAATTTATTTTGTTTCAAGGTATACCTAACTAATACAAATTAGAGAACTTGGAAATCTTAGAAATTAAAAAAGCGATTTATAATAAGAAAAAAAAGAATTAATAACAAAATTAACAATTTTTCCTTTAGTCCACTCTTGTCCAGTTTTAAAGGTCGTATCCGTCTCATTTTACAATTCCCATCTTTACAAGAGCAACATGACAAAAATACTTATTAACTCCACATGTTTCGATGTATATTAAAATAAAATAGGATAAGGTTCATTAGTTAAGTATACCTTGATTTAAGTGGGTAAAAATAATGTTGTGTAACATTTATTTTATTATAATGAATAACCACAAAGTTAGTACTTCAAATGTATAAATTAAAATTATCTTTATTTGATGAAAAAAAGATGGATACTCTAAACTCGATCAGCTCAATAGCCGAATGCTGATGACAGTTTTTTTAGTTGCCATTCCAGCGACTTGACTCTTTATACATCTTGACTAGAATCTTATTTTAATGTAGCTAAAGTAATTATTATTATTATTTTATTTTATTAACATAAAAGGAAAATCTGCCTCTTACAAACATTTATAATACTAACATATTTGGCGTTATATATATATTTTTTTAAACATAAATTTCCCGAAAAAATTTACGCAAGAATTATAAAAAAAAAAATAACCTAAAAATTATACACGATTTATCCATAAAAAAATAACCTAAAGTTTATACAGCATATTCAGTTGAACGTTTAAATAATAAAATATTATACAGTAATACAACAAGAAAACCATAATTACTGTTTCATACAGCTGGGCAAAGTGAACAAAAAACTGTATATATTATGAAATGCATGAATAAATAAATATAATTACCATTCATCATCTTTGAAAAAGTTCAAAAGGTTTGTTCTATGGGAACAATACCCTACACTAAATATATCAGATACGTGGGAATAACTATTGCCGAGTTCATGAAGTCTATAACAAGCATACACTGTCCGTGAATTGTTGCTACAAAACGGTGGCACCTGTCTAGTCATTCTTCCAGGCACCCTGAAGTTGATGAGAGGTAATAGTTCAGGGCAATCCCATATTGAATTTACAATTTTTAATAAATTTAAAAGGTCTATAATTCTTCTTCTATCGTTAGGTTTTCACAAATTTAATGTTTTTAAAATTCATGACTGATTCTAAGTTTAAAATTTATATACCGTGACAATTTTTTTGGACCCTTTCAAGAGAACTTTGATGACAGTTGTAGTAAGGAGTCCATATTGTAGAGTTATACTCTAACTGGCTTCTCACTAATGAAGTATACATCAACTTCAAAGTGCCTATGTTTTTTAATTCGTTAGTCACACGTAACACGAAGCCTAACCTTTTTAGAGATTTACTAGTTATATTATTTATGCGTCTAATAAAGGATAATTTCTGATCAAAAACGATAACCGATAAACCTAGAAGTTGAGCCAATGAATAATTGAGGTTCATTATTGTAATCTTGCGTTTTTACTATTTTTCAGTCAGTTTACGGAATGACAGAGGCGTGTGTAATATTCTCCTCAAGTCCAGGAGATGATATCCATACGGCAACTGATACTGTTGGAAAACTGTTTGGGCATACAGAAGCCAAAGTAAGTATCCTTTTTATAGGGAAATATCACATACTACTAGTACCGAAAAAATATATAAAATGGATTTATAAAAATGAATTTTATTTTCCAAATCAATATGGATCCTGTGGAATTTTTTTTTCATACATAATAAAAATACGTCCCTACAAAAACCCGACATGTTTGACCTTTATAATTGTGACGTCAAGATTCGTGACAAAGTTCTATGTAAATTTAAACGGCCACAAACAAAGTTCAAAATTTACCCGAAAAGGGGCATGGTCATGCAATGCACCGTTTTCCCGGAAATTCCATATTATAAATTTAAAATTTTTTTTTTTTTTTTTGCTTATGCTTTTATGGATTTTGAGGTTCGGAATTATTTTTATCTTTTAGATAGTAGACGAAGAAGGTAATGTTGTTGCAATGGGAGTCCCGGGAGAGTTGTGTATTCGGGGCTATGCCAATATGCAGGGATATTTTGCAGATCCTCAGAAAACAGCTGATGTGATAACTCACGACAAATGGATGAGAACTGGGTATGTCCTTTTTTACTATTTTAACAAATCAATAGTAATAGTCTTTTATGACAAAATTCGTTGCATAGGTTTTATATTTTTTTGTTAACTAAGATCAAAACTTTTTTCCGTACTCAAGCGGATGTCGAAAACAGTTCTGTGTGTTAAATAAAACAACCCTAAACAAGTATTTTGGCTCTAAGGTAAAATTCTTGAAAATGGAAATCAAGAGGAGATAAGCCCGCTTAGTAATGTGGTGGTTGGCCTATACACCTACCATGCTTAAGGTCCTAAATACGATTCTTGGTGTGAAATATTTGTATTAAAGGTGGTACTGTACTGCACTGGCGGCTCCTGACCGAAAACATGGGCAGTGCATTTCTTTACATTTTGTCAACTTATATATTAAGTTCAATAATATTATAACAATATGACAGGTCTGACGTGATAAACGGGCAATAGTATGACAGATGACAGCCCGCGCACCGGAACCAGGAACGCTAAATTCGCCTAACATTATACGCACGTTATAGGATACTAAATCAACTTAATTCGTACTAATATCATGTCATTACGCATGTCCAAAGTGACATTGCAAACAAACTTCAAATCTGCGCATGCATTGGCAATGCCCGGAGTATGTATATTATCATCTCCCTCTAACGCACGATTCGCCGTTATAAAGCGTTGTTTATCTCGCTCAAATGACAATCTTAGGAGAAATCACATATTTCATACAAATTCAGGGTAAAAAATTGTGCAAAACAGAACATGCACAGGGACGATTGCGCATGCGTCGACAAGATAAGAAAATCGTCCGCTTGAGTCGATTTCGCTAGATCTTTTGGCGCTAGTATTGAATGTTATGATGTTTACGAGTATAATATTGCAACGAATCCCTGTTTCTTTGTACCTATAAAATATTTTTACTATCAATAAAATTACTAATTTATTTCCACATATTTTTACTTCGCAGTGAACTGCACTTATGCACATACTAAGGAACCGCCTCTGCTGTACTGTAATATTTCACTCTGAAGCCGTTCTCGTATTGGAAATAACCTCGCTTTTAACAAACAAACAAACCATCACGCCGTTTCCCCGTAAGGGTAGGCAGAGAGGATAGAAAGCCACAACACTCTATCTTTGCATACATATCTCGCTTCCTCTACATTCATACATCTTCTCATGAACGCGCGCCGATTATTCCGACTTTTAACATGTCCATCGTCAAGTATTTGTTGGGTTTGGTCGTGCAATATCCAGTGATGGCCGTCTCAGCACCCTGTATTGGCCCACCCAGGTTACCGAGTTGTCCTCCATTTTTTCTTTGGTAATTCACTAGATCCACGTACATTGTAGGTGTACCTGTCACCACAGTGCACCTTCCAAAATAAACGAGAAATGCAAAAACAATATTACGATATTTTTAAAAAATATTTTATTTGCATTTGTACGAAACGAGTTCAGTGGTTTTTCAAAAAAAAAATATTCGTAATTGACAATTTAACTAAACCATTTTTTTTTAAATTTTATATATGGTATTATCAGCGCTACGATTATTTTAAGTTTCGTATTTCTGAAATTGCTCCGCGCGTGACGTCAGAGGTTATCTTCCACTTACTCGATCAGTCCTGACCAGTGACGTCGTTCAATATAGTTCGTTTTTTGGAATACGTGTTTTTTCGTACATTTTCAGGAAACTTTGCCTTACAATTCGATCTTCAAATTTTCACATTTATTGTATCCAATTTCTCATAGGGTTAAATATCTTCCTTAAAACCTAAAAAATATTTTCCCGCACACAATAAGTTTTTCTGGGTTATTACGCCGTGTGTCGTTCGCACTCTTTCTTGGCCTTACGGATCGCATTATAGCGTCCATCAACCCTGGACGTATGTTGATTGGCAACAACTACAGTATCGACATTTCGACGGCCGTCGTGGTGAAGTGGTCAAGAAGCCTGACTCACGCATGGAAGGTATATATCGATCCCCAGTGAGAACAAACAAAATAAAATATGTGCTGTATTATGTGTGCTCTTGGCCTGTTGTGGTGCAAAAAAAAAAAACATTTTAAAATATATCCTTGCAAGCTCATTCCACGAGTCTTTCCCAGATCCAACACCTAGCATAACAATCATTCCTTCAATAAAGTAGTATACCGAATCTGAGATTTTTACTTACAAACACAGTAACTTACATCACAATATACATCTAACGAATAACGTAAAATAAATTTCTTACTAATAAATATCGCATGCAAGACAGAAAATGAAATTGACTAACATTGTCTTTTTAGGTAAATGAAATATTGTATGCAAAAATAATAGTAATGAGGAATGTAAGCGCAAAGGGAAATTGGATACAAAAAATGTTTTCTTGCGCGCGGCGAAAATTAGACCATTAAATTGTACAACAATATTTTGAGTCTGTCCAAATATTTGTAGACAAGGACAGGATCCAACTTTCTGGGAGTTGTTAGTATTAACATATTACAACAGAGAAAAAGAATACTTACGAATAGAGAAGGTAATATAGAAGTCTAGGCTTAAGAGGCCACTTTACGCATTGTGTAACATTCACTATTCTGCCAATGTTTGAATATTTATTTTCCTTCAATTCTTTCATCTGTTGATGTTTGTGAAGGTCGAGAGTCGAAACCTTTATTGATGCGGGTGATATTCATCTTATTAAATTATTACACGTACATACTAGGCAACGCCTAAAATTTTTTTGTTTCCAATATCTATACTTCTTCATGGATCTGGTGGATTTTTCAACAATATTTGGAGCCTGTTCAAATCTTTCTAGGCAAGGACTGGAATCGACTCCATGAGGAACTGTTAGTATTAACATATTACAAAAGAGATGAAGAACAACAAGAACAAAAATCCACCTGGTCTGTGAAGACTATGGCAAAATGGTGAATGTTACACAGTGTGTAATGTGGCCACTTAAACTAGCCAATGACAGGTCATAAGCCCCGTAGATGCCTAGACTTCTATATTACCTTCTCTAAAATGTTCTTCATCCTTGTTGTTGTATGTTTATTAATTGTACGTCAAAGATTCTTGAAAATGTACGAAAAATTTTTTTAAAAATTTATTCAAAATTACACTCGTTTACTAACATAATTTAAATAAACATAATTTAAATGATAATTATTGAGAATATTTTGAGTTTGTGCAAATTTTTGTAGACAATGACTAGATTTAACTCCCTGGGGAGCTGTTAAATCTAACATATTACAACAGAGATAAAGAACATTTGAGAGAAGGTAATTTAGAAGTCTAGGCATCTACAGGGTTTATGTAATAAAGGTTTCAGCTCTTTAACTTCACTGACATCAACAGATAAAATAATTGAAGGAATATAGATGTTTAAATATGGGCAGAATGGTGAATGTTACACAGCGTGTAAAATGGCCACTTGACTAGCCAATGACAGGTTATAAGCCCTGTAGATGCCTAGACTTCTATAATACCTTTTCTCAAATGTCATTATTTTCTGTTGTATAATATGTTAGATAATTATTGAGATATGGTTTCTAGGAACTCATTCTATATTATAGTAAGATAAGAGAGTAATAAATAATTTGCCAAATAACAGTGAGTACTCAATTAAATAATACAAAAATACATAGTGAAAACACATAAAAGTATAAAGAGATATATAAATACAAAAACCAAATAAAAGTATGGAAGGAAAGCAGATCAGTCAACTTTCGGTAATCTCGAACTTTAAAAAGACTTACAACCTCGTCCCTAACGATGTAAATGTAGAGCAACCAATTGTAAACATTTTTTAAAAATACATTGGCACTTGTAGAGTTCGTAACACGATAATTTCACTGCCTTAAATGGAGTCTAAGATCTCAAACATGGTAGGCGAATGCGCTTATCACTGCACTACAAGGCGGACTTATCTTCACTCGATTTCTTTCCACACAATTTTTACCTAAAAGTTGCAATCGAGTCAAAAGCACTCTTCCATTTCAAAATCAGAACCTTATTATTCTCCCTTCCAGATACAGAAAGTTTCGCTTTGTCCCTTTCAGCCTTTCAAATTTCCGTATCGATATAGTCCTCACACGTTTCTTGACAACATTTTAGATGTAATTTGGTTGAAGCTATTACTTCACCCAGATCACGCAATCAAATGTTATGTCAATCAGGATGTATGGATCAAATATTTGCTTTACGAAACATGACAGAACAATTTCTCGCTAAAAACCAAAAGCTTTTCTGCGCATTGGTCGATCTGCAAAAAGCGTTTGATAGAGTTGACAGAGAAAAATTATGGAAGGTGTTATCGGAGTATGGGGTGAGCGGGAATCTGACGCGAGCTATTGCTTCTCTTTATAAAAACAGCACCGCATGTGTTAAGGTAAATAGATCATACACATTGTGGTTTGACATTCATAAAGGAATCAAACAGGGATGTGTGATGTCACCATGGCTGTTCCTTTTTAATGTGTACATTGATAACTGCATGGAAAAACCGAAAGGTTTAAGAATGGAAGCAAATATGGGTGATTTAACTGTCAATTGTCTTTCGTATGCTGATAATGCCGTGCTTCTTGCTATCAACAAAGAAGAACTGCAATTCCCGAAAACAAAGGTCTACAATGTATGCAAGGGAAGCAATTTGCAGATGAACGTCGATGAATCGAATGTAATGGTTTTTGAAAGAAATGAAAGTATGACTAAATGTGAAATCACTGTGAATGGGGTTATACGGAAACAGGTAGAGGAATTTGTGTATCTGGAAATTATGTTTACTCGAGAAGAAATGACTGACAAAGATATTGAAAGGAAGATGACTGCCAGGAACAGAGTGAATGGTGCGCCTAAATCAACTTTGGCAAATAAATGCTTGTCAGAAGAGGCTAAATTAGCAGTTCACAATGGAGTCCTGGTCGGGTATGGGAGCGAAGTATGGACTTGGAAAAATAATTATGAAAGTAGGTTAAATGCTGTCGAAATCTCTCAGGCGAGTGTGTGATAAAACTATGTACGAAAGATGCACAAATGTTGAGATCCGTACATTATGTAAGGCTGAGATAAGCACTATCGACAAAATCAGGAAAGGAGCTCTGCGCTGGCTTGGACATGAAGAGCGAATAGACAGCGAAAGAACGGCTAAGAATATTAACGATGCGAATTTTGATGGATGCAGAAATAGAAGAAGACCGAGAAAGACATGGCATGACCAAATTCAACAAATACTTGACGATGGAGATGTCAGAAGTCGGAATAATTGGCGTGAGAAGATGTATGAATGTAGAGGAAGCGAGATATGTATGCAAAGATAGAGTGATGTGGAGTTCCATCCTCTCTTCCTACCCTTACGGGGAAACGGTGTTATGGTGTGTTGTTGTTGTTGATAATATTTATATTGTATTTCAGCGATCAATTTGTATTACATGATGACGGATATGGGTCAATATCAGGACGTTTGAAAGACATCATTATCAGAGGGGGAGAAAACATATTTCCCAAAGAAATAGAAGACTTTCTCAATACACATCCAGATATTATTGAATCACATGTAAGTATTAATAAAATGTCAGTCCTACTACATATGTGTTCAAGAAATCCACAGTATTGTATATCAAATTGATAACAAATTGTACATAACACTGATAAAAATTCAGCGGTTTTAAACAAAATATATATTTGTCAATACACCATTGAATAAGCCAAATTAAAAAATACGTGTTAATGTACAGGTGAATGAAACTGAACCCACCATAGCAAATTCGCACATAGAGGAGGTCATTTGCTAATTATTGGATCTTACTTTCCCTAGCTAAAGTTTTATAGTTTGTGAGATATGTAAATTTTTATGCTTCATTGAAATATTCCAAAATTTGACCTTCAAGCATTCAGAACTTTAAGTTTTTTTTTATTATTTTAGTATTTTTTTTATTTTTTGTTGGTAGTCATAAAAATTTCTGATTGAAACGCATCGGAACTTCCCTCAAACTAGGGTTAAAAAATAAGATATTACGCTTAAAAAAAATACTTTAAAAAAAACCTTACAATCAAATTCAACCTAAAATAAAAAAAACATGGTGTTTCAATAATTAATTTTGCTAGTAAGTTAGTTCTCTAGCTTTTTTTTTAAAGCTTTTTATCTTATTTTTCAACCCTAGTTTGAGGGAAGTTCCGACGTATTGTAATTACAAATGTTTATGAATATCAACAAATAATAAAAAAATAATGAAAAAAAGGTTATAATGGCTTGGAGGTCAAATTTCGGAAAAATCTCTATAAAGTATAAAAGTTGACATATCTCCCAAACTATAAAACTTAAATTAACATATTATAACAGAGATGAAGAACATTTAAGAGAAGGTAATATAGAAGTCTAGGCATCTACAGGGCTTAAGACCTGTCAATGGCTGGTTTAAGTGGCCACTTTACACACTGTGTAACATTCACCATTCTGCCTATATTTGAACATCTATATTCCTTCAATTCTTTTATCTGTTGATGTTTGTGAAGTTAAAGAGCTGAAACCTTTATTTATGCTGGTGAGATTCATCCAATTGAATTATTTCACCTACATACTAGGCAACGCCTGAAAATATTATTTTTTCAATTTCTATACTTCTTCATGGACCAGGTAATTTATCAAGAATATTTTGAGTATCATATTTTTTCAACATCTCTTTGAAGAGACAATCGAATCTGGGTAAAAATGAATACATTTATCGAGTGTGCTCGTCAAACGATAAAAAAATTAGCGCAATAGATCTTTTCAACGAAAAAAATACTGTTTTAAAAAATATATCAAAATTGCGATAGAGACGTCACAAAAGCAAAATTTTTAATTACTATTTTTTTATCGTTTTGCTTATTAGTTTTCATTATTTTATTATTAATTATATATATGTACGCGTATGTATGTGCATTAGTGAATGCGTATATGTTCATGTGTGTATGTAGGTGTATATGTATATGCATGTTCATGTGTGTAAATATATGTATGTATGTGTGACACACACATCTATATATATGTTGTATGTGTACATTTATAGGTGTTTTTATTTATTTTTTCATTATTTTATAATTACTTACTATTTCTTCTTCTTCTCTTTCTTCCTTATTTTCCTATCCCACTTCTTTTAACCTCTAGCAAACTGTGCGTTTTGTTATTTTATATTTTTTGTTTCTAAATGAAACCCATAATTTAACGTAGTTATACAGAAAGCAGCACAGCATATAAAAATGTAACTGAGATAATAGCACTTTTGTGAAATGTGTGAATTATTAAATCTACACAACAGTCGGAATGTTTTGACTTAAACAAATGATAAACAATGAATACATAAGTTTTTTTTTCGTATTACAAACAAGAATCTAATTATGTATTTGACCAGTTTTAATGATTTTTGAATAAAAATACGATTTTTCTAGTGATGTGGGTGTTTTCTGCAAATTGAGAAATGCCTTTATTGTGATCGACACTATTTTCAGATGGTGATTAATACAGTTTTTTTTGTATGAAAGCGGTCTAGTTATTTTTAACAAAACATATAATTGTCCTTACTGCACCCGATTACACCAATATCTCATTTTTTCAAAATTGTAGACTGGCTACTTTCTGCATAACCACGGTCAATTGGTCTTGTTATTTGTTGTTATTCTTTATGTATTGTTTATTACTATGACTGTGTTGGTTTCAAAAATAAAATAAAAAAATGTACAAAACCAATATGAATTTTACGGAGAAATTTTTTCACACATATATTAAGTTGTATTTATATTTTGTGTTATAGGTTTTCGGTGTGAAAGATGACCGGCTCGGAGAAGAAATTTGTGCAAGCGTTAGATTAAGAGAAGGCGCCGATTTTGACTACAGCAAATTGAAGAAGTTCTGTGAAGGCACCATAGCTAATTTTAAAGTCCCTCGCCATTTGAGGATAGTCCGTCAATTTCCTCTTACGCCTAGTGGAAAAGTACAAAAATTTAAGTTGAAGAAAATGGTGGAAAGTGGACAGCTTTAGTTACTTCCTGTATTATTTCATAATAAGGGCTTTGATTACAGTTGATAAATAACCTACCATTTTCTAAATAAAGTGCACGAGTTTATGAAATGAGATAAAATGTTACATTAATTAATTTATTTATTAACGTACACAGTCCAATTATTATCAAATGAAGTAAAATAGCATGCCGAATAGCGTACTTTTAAGAGCTATAGCTCTTAACATATATGTTTAATATAAATTTTGTGATGTACTGCCGGTGAAACACCTATGTGACTGATAACTTTTTTATCTGTTGTATAAAAAAATTCCCACACGGACATTAGATTTAAAACTGCGGAATCCTTGCTATATTTATTTAATTATTTGCACTTGACTTACTTACTCTCTGCTACTGTATATATTTTATTTAAATCATTGTCATAAACTTTCAAATTATTTCAAACTAAAAATTCATAAATAGGGTAAAGAATTTCAACCGCCTATGCACTTATGTTGTAATCCAGCTTTTATTTGTGAATAATTTTGAAAAAAAATATTCAGAAAAACTAAAATGTACTCTAAGTGAATTGTACCTACATAATTTTGTTTCATGGATGATAAGGTGACCAGTCTTACGCTTTAGTTGTTAGTCTAGGAACGTTGAAACATTGTAGCATGAGTACTTTTAAAGCCAACATTCCTTGTCCACCCTGCTAGGAATCGAACCCAGAACCTTACTCATGGAAGGCAAACGCTCCAACCACTACACTACTAGGCGAAATTTTCTCCGCTCCCTGTTCATGGTTTTCACCCGTCAGTAGTCATCGAGAAAACACCAGAGTTCTGGTTCTGTTTCACCACTAGAACTGTCCATCTGGACACCGAGTTTTTTATTTAACTTCATCCAATATTTTAATCATTCATAGGAATACATGTTCTTCTTTTTGTGTTATTTTGTGAACCTTTTCTACCCGCCAATACGTTTATCTTTAATGTTGTTTAAATGATAAGGAATTAAAATAACGTTTTTATAAATGCACATTTATTTCAACAATTTTTTTTTTTTAAATACACAAATCAATAAAATTACTCGACGTACAAAATTCTATTACAAAGAAATATATTATATGGAATAGTACCTATCCAGATTTTTTCTGTAATTTCACAGTATCTTTGTTAAATTTAATTTTCATATTAAATTACTTAAATATAAAACAAGAGACTCAATTACTTATCTATGGTATTTTAATGTAAAATAAAGGGTATAGAAAAGCTTATTTAATTAAGTTTTTAAAAAATTACAGTAAAAATCTTGATAATTTATGTTTTTTCCGTGGACTCGTTTCGTGTCATAAAGATGTCAATAGTTATCTGTGTAAATTCGTGCTTTAAATTAATTGCTTATTTCTACAGAAAAATTGTGGTTTTTGTATTCGACTATTCTGAAATATACTGGTAGAATTGAAGACAAATTCAATTCATGATAGCTTATAATATCCCAAAATCAGCAAGTAAAATTAACCATTACTGGTAAAAAATTTCCGTAAAAATCTACTATGATCGTATTTAAATAATATTTTTTCGTCGATTTCAATGGAAATTGTTTAGAATGATGTAAAAAAAACACAAAAAGAAAATTTTCTTGTTTTTAAGTTTATTATTGTAATTAAAATTATTTATGAAAATAAAATTAATTTATAATACAAATAAAGTTTTTAACATCATGAATTCTTTTTATGATAATTTAGAAAAATGAGATTTATTCATAAAACACCAGTTATGAAAAAAAAGTATCTATTATTTTATGTTAACAGAAGATAAAATTCTATTTGATAACAGCAAACTAAAGATGTCGATTTCAAAAGTCTAAACGACTGTTGCAAAAATATTTAAAATACAACAAAAATGTGTTTGAAATCTTTAACAAAAAAATACTTTAACATTCTGTTTTAGGTACGACGTGGATTTCTACATTCATCATTTTTACAAACTAAAAGAAATCAATTTAACGCTAGTAATTAATCGTACTTTTCTATGTCAATCGGTTTCGAGACAAACCATCCTCTTTGTCAGGACACTAATTACACTAAAACGCATAACTCACTATGACGAAGGTGTATCTTAGTGGGTTTTGCATGTTAGTGTTATTAATATCCCGACAAACAGACGGATACGTCTCGAAACCGCAAGATATGACAAATTATTTACTTACATAATACAATCTTTGACCACTTAGTTAATGCTTTGAATATTAATTTTAAAAAGGAACTAAGAAAAGGTACGTCAATAAATATTATTTATTATAATGAAATTAACGGAATTAACCCAATACAAAATTTTTGATTCAATACTGTTATCTGTTATCAAAATATTACTCGTTTGTTAAATATCTATTATTTTAACGTAATTGTTCACAAATTTATATAACTCGCTTCGTTTATCAAATCCGTGTCTTTCTGAAGTTTTATACACAACTTCATCCATGTCTAGACCCCAGGACATGGAGTTGCTCTTCTCCAATACACCAAAGATTTTTGGCGAAGATGATGAAGAGTCCCAGTCCAGAGATTGGTCGGAATTTGACGTATCAGATGAGTCAGAGAAGAGTGATGGAGAGCTCTTCCCGAGGGCTCTCTTGCAACTGACAGAGCGTCGAGGGTTGTCGGTAGAGCGATATGAATCGCGACTAGATCTTCTGGGCGATGGCTCAAGAGAACTGTTGTGGTTTTTATACTTAAGGAACTTTTCGACTTCGTAGCTGCATTTCAGCCTATTGATCAAATCCTCATTTTTCAGTAAGATCCGATCTTTTTCCTTCATCGCGCGCGTGTACTTTATTTCCAATTCATCCCGCTGCTCAAGAAGTGACCTAGAATTTTAATCACGGCTTTAATAAAGATACAAGAGTTGAAATTTTACATAAAAATAATAATGGTTTAAAAGGTACAGTCATTTCAGGTAACATTGAACCACTTCAACAAGTTTTTTCTAATATTTTTTTATTGGATTGAGCCAGCTGCAAATTTATGAATTATATGGTGTTCTGAATGCTCCATATAACTAAATTTGACCACAAAATTTATAAAATTACATGAAAACATAACTTTAAAGGTGTTTTTTTATGGGTGGTCCAATGTTATATTGATATTTGGGTAACTTTGGACTTTCGAATTTTCGATGATTTTTGACTAAAAAATCTCTCCGGGTAACATTGAACTATTTTTTTTATATAAAATACTCCTTGATCCAAAGCATTTTCAAAAAAACATGAATTTGTGTCCATTAGCCCAAACACACTTACTCTTGGGCTCAAGCGGTGGTACCACACAAATAAAATAAATATTTTGTAAAAGCTTTTTTTATTCTTTTAGAAAGTAATTAGTCATATATACTTCAGGTTTTTGTCAAATGTTTTATTGAATTCCAATGTTACCCGGAATGACTGTAATAATATGGACATGTATTTTGCCTTAGAAAGGCTAAAAAAATAATGTCCCCTTAACCCTTTGCTTCCTGACGGTACAAATTTGTCCTGGTGCAAAATAACACACGCATTTCTTATATAAGAATGAATTTGATGTAATTTATCTCTTCGGTACATATTTGGACCTCTTTTTACATATTTCAAAAAACTACTCCTGAGGTTGAGTTTTGCGTAGAGCTGTTTTGCATTTGGTTATGTAAATTCACTCATTATTTTTGTTCATTTTACGTCTACTCGTAGATCGATCATTTACCAGTTATTCCACATTCTGTCACAGTGATCCATCCTCATTCAAACAAAAAAATTACTCACAACACATTTGAATTTCGAAAAGGATTCAGACGCCTTCGTCACCTGATCCAGTAAATTAAAAATCCCTCGACCCGCTACGAAAAAATGCCTCTTAACCACTAAGTACTCCTTTGCTATCTTCAATGTTATTTATTTAAAAAAAAAAAAATTGTTGATTGTTTAAAATGTAAATTTACAAAATAAAACTTTTAATATTGCAATTCCCTGGCGGCATAAACTGTTTTTTTTATACATGGAGTTTTAAAAAAAACGTAATTATTTTCAAGCTATAAATAATATAACTAAAAAAGAAAAAGTAAAAATACTTGACTTAATCACGTTCAGGGACCAAAGAGTTGATCAAAAATCAAATAACCTTTCAATATAGCCCATATAATGTTCCATTACCGTATACCTAGTAAATTCATACGTCATCCTTCCTCCCCCCCCCCCCCCTTTTTTTAACAATCCCACAAATTTTATTATTTTTTATTATTATCAGTGCACGTTGGTGTTAGCTTCAAATTGCATGTGCCCCATTAGAACGTTCACTTAATATTAGTATGTAACTACACTGGTGAAGGTATATTTTAGTGGGACTTGCATATTAGCGAAATAAATGTCCTGACGAAGAGACTTCCCGAAACCGGCAGACATAGAAAAATCTTATTTATGCACAAACATTTACTTTCATTTATAAGAATTCTTTTTTGGTGAATTAGAAATGCATCCTTACGATTCACCCGAAAAGTGAATTTTGGGGGTCATTTTCAACGTGTTATAAATAACCTATAAGAAAATGGAAATCAAGTTGTGATAGAGTGAGGTTTGAACCTCGGACCTCTGATCCGTGAGTTCACGACAGTAGCTGCAGGTTCGCAACCCGGTCCATTTTAGTGTTTCAAATATTTATTTGGTTTAAAAAAACACCTATCAAATAAACATTTTGCGTCGACCTTCCCAGGAATTGAACCCGGGACCTCAGGGTTGAGGGAGTTTAGCGCTAGAGGAAATTGGATATGAAAAATGTTTTCATACTCAGGGTAAAAATTATAGCATTAAATTGCACAGCGATGTTTCTCGAAAACGCATAAAAAAACAAACTACTTTGAAAGACGTCAATTGATGATAGAATGTTGTGATAGATTTCCGGTTTACGGGAAGTCAATTCTCCAATCAACAGAATTCACCAAAGTGAACTTGTGATGTCACCGGAGTTTTTAAAAATATTTTTTATTTATTTACTTTTCGAGAAAATATTTACAGAATAATGTTTAAATAAAAGTCCTGCCAAATTATATGCATACAAGTCGTCAGCAGTAGCTTAATCACAAATAACTTTCAACGTGATAACAATTTCTCCTCATGGTTGTTTATCGTATTCGCGATCACAATGGAACATCAAAATATTTACGTTTCGCGACGGATAATCCTGCGGCGCAATCACATATTTGAATTTCTCCTGTGCAAATATGGAAAATATTCCAAAGCTGCTATTTTTATTTATTTATTTATTATTTATCATGCTATTCATTGCATCAAGCCGGCGGTTGACAAGCCAAATGACAAGAAAAGCAGTCGCCGTAGTAATTGTAATTTAATTTCCACTTTTTTGTATTAGGTACTCCTTACTATTTTGCAAATGTAATATATTGTATTATTTTTTATAGTAAACGCCGATTTTTCGCCAATGAAATGTATTTATTTACGAGGAAAATAAAAAACAAACCGACACGAGCGTTGACGTAGAGATTACACAAGCGTTGACTTATGACTGCGATAACTTAAGCATGTTCATTATTGTTCATTGTGATTGCTCAAATGCTTAGCATGTTTTTAAGCACGTCGATAGTTATTAATGATTGAGCTACTAGAAGACTGGCTACGTTCCACTTGATTTCAGTAATCGGGATATTCTCAACACTCGTTCATGGTATTAGAAGTATTTCACTGACATAAGTTTTGTGCCGGGACATAGGAAAATCGTACTTCATCATTATCATTTCCCTATCTGCATCCAGTGGTGCATAGGGCACTGCGTCAGCATTCCGTCACAGTCAATCAAGATATCTTTCTTACATGGAAGGTAAGTTGATCAGTCTTACGCTTCAGGTTCCAGTTCAGGAACAATGTAATATCGCGGTGTTAAACCAACTTGAAAACCGGTATTTCCCGTCCACCTTCTCAGGAATCGAACCCAGGATCCCAAGCATAGCAGGCGTACGCGCTAACCGCACCACTACGAGGCGGACACATCATCACTCGATTTCCTATTCTGGGAGTATCCATCGGGTCGAAAACACTAGATTATAGTTCTATTTCACATAAAGAACTTGTCTTTTATATAATAGTAGGATTTTTTTATTTCTTTCAAAGTAAAGTGATCATTTGATCTCATGACAAATAATTGCCTGCACAACACTGAAAAGATATCTTGTAAAGGTTTTAAGAACTTACATATTCTGCTTGACTTTGATGTCCAGTTTGGTTTGAAGGTTCAGTATAATGATCGCATTTTCATTAATTTTCTCTCGTGCTTCTGGGAGGCTGTCAGCCTTCACTTTTAACTCAGCGACTTGCTTCCTATACTTAGATATTTCATCCATCTTCATTTCCAGCACATTACTTAGTGATGTGTTTTCCGCTTCCAAGTTTCTCTGTTGAAAAAATTAAGTTTATTTTATTCATACCTTTCAAAAGACATTTAGTATTAAATTTACATTGGTTGATAAAATAATGATAATTGTATAATATTGGACCAAATATATCCAGATATTATGAAATTAATAGACAAAAAGCAACATGGGTTTGTTAAGGGTAAAACAACCGCCTAATAACAGACTACTTTATCAGGAACATATTATTAAAAGTTTTTCATTAAAACAAGTTGATAGCATATAAAATTCACAAAAGTTTTCGATTAAATCTCACATAAAATTCTACTTAAAAATCTCCACTCTCTAGGTATAAACGACCCATTGCATAAATGGTTTGTAAGCTGTTTGCCATACAAAAAATATTCATTAAAATAAAATCATCTACATCTCGTGCTGTCCCCGCAACAAGTGGTCTGCCACAGGGAAGCCATCTAGGGTCAGCATAATTCCTAGTTTTTATAAATGATATTGTTCAATGTTTTATTGATGTCAAATTTTTACTTTTTGCTGATAGCATTAATATCTACAAGAAAATAACAAATTAAAATATCTGCTTCACACTTCAATCAAATTTAAATATATTAAATAACAGGTGTATTTCTAATATTTGTTATTAAATGTGGATAAATGTAAATTACTATCTTTTTGTAAATAAACAAATCTCAAATTTTATATCCGTATTCAATAATCAAAATAAAACTGAAAAAAGTCACAGAGATTCGAGATCTTGGTGTCATATTTAACTAAAAAATTGAATTCAAAAGCCACATCAACCACATTACTTCATTAAGTAAGAACACTTTTGCTTTAATTCTTTGAACCATAAAATATTTTGAATTAGTTAAAATTATAAAACTCTTGTATATATCCTTACTTAAAAGCCAATGAGAGTACAACTCTACTATATGGTCCCCTTTTTACAAACTTCAGTCCAAAGATTTTTTTAAAGATTCATTAATTTCAAATTGCTATATAACAAATTAATTACATGCCAGTTAAACCAGTCAATCACAGGGCATGAGCTTTTTATATTCCTATTTTGCGATCAAAAACCCATAATCCATTAAACCCACTGTGTCAGAAGTTCCAGACAATAAAGGTGCTACAACCCAGTATAAGATAGATAATTGCATTCATTGTATTAGGGTTCCGTGGAAAGCAAATAAAGGATAGCGCATTCCGCGAACCAGACCATTTCGAGAGTTCATTTGCTAACGGGCAAATATCACGATCATTTTTTGGTCAAAATGTTCCCTTCTCTAAAATGTTTTCTCTTTGATATGATATGTTAATTTTACCTCATCCCGTTTCTGCAACTCTTGCAATCGACTTTTAGTATCGTTTAGCTTCAAGCTCAGGGCAAGACGCCTAGATTCCCTTTTGGCAGACAGTATCCTCGATTCACTCAAAGCCAACTTGCAAGCTTCCAACTCTTCGCGTAACTGGACTAACTGTAATAAAAATGTAAAAATATAAATAACAATATATGATACTTTTACATATTTATGTAAATATCAAATCCATTTTTATCTTCTTAGCCGCACACTCTATGTACAATAATTGTGCATCGAACTGGGTCGAAAAACTAATCTTAAAAAGGGAAACCGAGTAGGAAGTTTAGGGCCAAATCATAGAAACAAAGAAAAGAGGTTTAAACAAAAATATTTTGACTGTTAATTCTTTAGAATGAATATTGAAGGCATAATTTAACCATTATTTTAAGAAAAATACTACGAAATTTGTACGATTTGAAATGATTGATATTAATACAAAATAAAAAAAAGTTTTATTGTTCTTCTTTCCTGTTCAGTTCATTATTTTTAAATTGTAAGATTTGTTTTTCTTAATTTCTTTTCCCCTTGTATGAGTACTAAAAAACTCTTTAGTTTAAATTTCATAAGGCGTAATCTGCTGGTTGAAAAGTAAACTTTTTTTAGAAATATTTCAAATTGTCATATTTAATTGGCGCCATTTAAAAAAAAAGGCATTTTAAAATGTGCAAAATCGTCTGATTTCCGTACTTTTTATAAGATCACAGCTTTAAAACCCCTACCCAGGATCGTCAAATTGTCACCCTCCTGCTCAGGGGTCATGAATAAATTATGGCAAGAAACAATATCATCGTTAAAACCTAAGGATAAGTTTTCTGCGAGTTTCATAATTATTATAAAATTATGCTGACTGATCTGGCTGAAGAAAATAAAGAAAACGAATTAAAATTATTTAAATGACATGAAATATGTAATTAAAAATTTGAACACTGTACAGTCCTCCTTAGAGGACTCTTAAATTAATTTTAAATAAAAAATGTTTCATGACCCTAGTACATTATAATTATTCCCTTTCCGCACCTGATGGTGCATAAGGCACTGCATAGGTTCAAAAATCGCAGCGTAAATGTATAATTTTTTTTACATAAAGGTAAGGTGATCAGTCTTACGCTTTAGGTACCAGTCTAGGGACTATGAAATATTCAAGTGTAAAAATACCCTTTTCTAATATTTCATATCAACCATGTCGGGAGTCGAACCCGAGACCTCTTGCATGGTAGAAAAATGCGCTGACCATTACACCACGAGGCCGACAACAATAATAATAAACCCAGTACAACAATAATAATTTGAAAAGTGATTGTTAAAAAAAGAATTATGCATAGAATTCAGAATAGTCCAGAATGAGCATAGGATCATATTTGAATACATCGGACTGTTTTCAATAATTCCCCCACTTAGACACACTTTCGCCGCGCGCATACTTGAAGTCACCTGTTAATTTCTCTAAAATTTTATTGTGCACGCGGAAATATTGATTGACACAACAGAGTAGATGGTCATTTAATAGAAGTAATTGAATTAATGAACTTTGAACTTAAAATGTAAAACAAATTTTATTTGACATGAAACGGATATATTTATACCATGTTAAATAATATTTTATGTTTTGAAGGTAATGTCGGTCAAACGTCCATCACAGAGTTGTTTAATTTGAGATTCAATTTTCATTAATTCTCTCATTAGATGAGCAAAGTAGGGTAAACAAATTTACTACCCTTGCAACACTAACAAAATTTCCATTTTGTTTTTTCGACAATCTGACAGTTGGAAAAATAATTTAATTTTTAAGTAATGCATTTGTTATATACACATTCATTAGCTTATTACACATAGAATGTGATTGCATCCTGTTTATTTAAAATCCTAGCAGTATTTCTTCAAGGACACAACACGCCATAGTTGAATTCAAATCAGGAGTTGCGTACTGAGCGACGCCTACAAAGAAACTAATAGGTCAAACGTAAATCTGCTCATTTATGAGTAGTTGAGTCGCCTTCTGTTTGATGTGCGTATGCGGTTTCCGAACTTTTCTTGATTCTATGGAATTATCATATTTGTATTGATTCGAAATAAAATAAGAGCTTTTTTTAAAACTTATTAATCTTAATCAACAAAATTATTTTATACCTCAGGGAATTCTCTTGAATTATCTCTTCTAATCTTTTCATCAGTTGGAGAAGGTATCGCAGTTGGATTAGTAGCAGTTCTAGGAGGAGTTTGTACTTTCTTGTTTGGGAGCATGCCTTTAAAACAAACAAAAAAACATATTACAAAACAACGTTCACCAACAAATTTGATGTTTTCACCAATTACATAAAACTGAACTGGCAGAGTAGACAAATCCAAAATGAAATCGGTTTTTTAGGAACATAAATATTGTACGTGTACTGTTGTAGTAGGTATTTAATTTAATTATGCATTATCCAAAGCACCATTGTGTGCTAGGTTTGATGATGATGAATTAAATCAATCAATTAAAAAATATTTTTTAGTTTCTCTGTTAGTGGTGGATTACAGCACAGAACACCAAGGCTTGAGAAAAACTTCATTTTCATTTTTATGTTCTCACCGGGAATTGAACCTGAAACCTTATGTGTGTAAGTAAAGCCAGTCTTAACCACTACATCAGAAAATTTCATTTAATATTTACTTTTCTGTTTGTTCACTCTTTTTGCGACAGAGATTTTTTGTTTCAGATCCCGACTAGCTGTTTTCCTGGCTATTTTCCTGTGTTGAGCTAAGACCTTTTTTGTTGCATCCATTTTAAATAATTTCTAAGATTCTTTAGGTTAGGCACAGAGAGTGTATATAAACCATTAATGCCAATTTATAAGAGCCTTTAAAAAAACCTGTCGATGGGCTTAAAAAAATGAGTTGAATTGTAATAAATACAAGGTGTTATTAAAGCACACAAAATGTTGTTTTTTTTTTTTTAATGTAGAGGATATTAAAGGTCAGCCTTTAATCGACCTGCTCGCTATTCACTTATATGAATTGTAACTGACAGACATCTTGTCTTGACAAAAAACTTGGGGACTATGACCGTAGAAATACCTCTAAAAAAATGCAGTTGTACTTCGAGGTACCCTAAAGTTTACTTCGTGTTTTGATATTTTGTTGGGTGCTATTTTTTATTGAAAATCAGAAGTCGGTTAGATCCACCCTGAAATAAAGCTGACAGCAAATTAGCTAACTCAAATCGAGTATCTGAGGGATAGGTAAATTGCAGTTTTAACATTATTACTTATTATAATGTATTAAATAATGCATTAATTAAACAATTTTTAAATTAACACGTATACAGCCAGATTGGCTTGATTTTGATTCTGTGCCGTGATTCACCATGGCGATTGGGCCTTCTGGCCTGTTATGGTGTAAAAAATACAGGTATACATGGTAAGAGTGAACGGTAAACTATGACGGAGACTGCCGTAAAATACTTAGCTTGATCGGATAGACCCTAACTTCTTAAGTATGGTCATGTCAATATCAGATACAATCAAAGCCATTTATGAATGAATGTGGAACGTACCGTTTCATCCTCTCTGCTTACGTCTATGGGGAAATGGATATATATGGTATAGTAGTGGTGACGTATTTCACAATATTTTAAAAATGTTTTAAAACAAACTTTAAAATTTTTAAAATATAATTTGAGAATGGAATAAGGATTTAAAATGGAAATTTTATGTCATTAGAAAATAGGCAATATGTTAAGTGTGTAAGAATGTTGTTCAAGAGGCTAGAGACTTAGTCACTACATCCTGAAGGCCGCTTACATAGTAGAAAAGTAAAAATTTTGGTACGACTTACCATTTTTGGGGGAAATTTGTTTGGGTGTTTTAAGATCAGAGGTACCAAGAGGACTGCTTTGCTTGAAGTTACAGAATTTGCTTATTGGTGTTCGGGCTGTCGTCTGTAAAAAAACAAAAAACAATTTCAATTGAATTGTGTCATATGATTTTCATTACATTCATGAAATGCATAAAAAATAACGAAAATATATAAAAGATAAACGAAAAAGTGCTAAAATTACAAGCCGGCAATCTGTGATGCGATGTTGAGACAATATAATTATGGTTACACTGGAAGCATATTCCGTCATGTAAAAACACTTTATTCAGAGTTTACTGAACATCCATTTACACCAGTGAGCTTTGAGTAAAATTCACAACCTCGCAAGATAAAAATATATCAATGCGTTTCGACAGCTGTTCATGCTTTCGGTAGCTCAACCACAAATAACTATCGACGTGCTAATAAGCGACGCGATAACAATTTCTCTCTGTGGTTGTTTATCGTATTTAAGATCACAGGAACATCCGTGAACATCTAATATTAATATAAAATATTTACTTTCCGCGGCTCATAATCCTGCTGCGCAATCACCTATTTGAATTTCACCGGTGCAAATATGGAAAATATTCAAAAACTGTTATTTTTATTTATTATTTATCATGCTATTTATTGCGTTTAGCCGGCGGTTAGAAAGCCAAATGTCAAGAAAAGCAGAGTAATTTTTAAATTTTTGAATAAGATACTCCTAACTATTTTGTAAATGCAAGATACTGTATTATTTTTTTATAGTAAACGCCGATTTTTCGCCAATGAACTGTATTTATTTGAGCATTGGTTTGTATGTTCCTGATAATTACCTAAGACAGCGTCAGCATAGATTGTTTCATATTCCGATATTCAGGACCAACCTGCCTATGGTTATGCCTGTTGGAAGAGCTACCGCTATGTTGAACAACATCGCTCAGGATATTGATCTGTTTCATGTATCCGAAGGGGTTTTCCGGAGCAGGATTCTTCGACTCCTTTGACATGAGTCTCTTTCGTGTATTTTTTTTCCTTTTTTATAATATGTACGTATTGAATATATTTTTGTAATGTATATGTTATATTTAAAATAAATAAATTGAATTGAATTGAAAAATTGAATTTATTTAGGAGGAAAACAAACCAACACGAGCGTTAACTTAGAGATTACACACGCGTTGGCTTATATGACTGCGATAACTTAAGCATGTTCATTATTGTTCATTATGATCGCTCAAATGCTTAATGCTTAGCATGTTTTAAAGCACGTCGATAGTTATTTGTGATTGAGCTACAGGGCTCGATTACAATAGAAGCTATCTTCAATTGAAAAATAAAATTTTATATCTGTATATTTTTGTACTATTTTAAATTTAAAACATGTTGCCGAGGAAAATTCTTGAATTTTTGTCAAAATATTCTCATTTTCGTTAAAAAAAAGATTTTACAACTTATTGAAGATAATTCTTTTAAATTACTACTGTATGTAATACGAGTCCATACTGCAAAACAAATTATTAAAAATATCAATATCTTTCCCTTTTCAGCACCCAGTGGCAACCAAATGCAAGGTATTTTGATCAGCTGTTATATTATGAAGACAAGGTGATCAATCTTATGATCCAGAACAATGAAATATTACAAAAATGCAACATCTTTTTAAAATAATATATTCTGAAGAAATTTAAAACTGCAATCATCTCCACTTTCATATTTTTTTAAATGATAATCTCTCACTCAAACACACACATACAGACCCTCCCACCCACCCTCTCTCTCCCTCTCACACACACCCTGTTTTGATATACCGAGTAATAAATTTAAGCTCTAATTTGAACACAACTAAAATTACATTTTGTACCTCAGAATTATTATCTCCAACTGTTGTTTTGAAATGTTTGTTGTGTTGCATTCTGTTGCCTTTATAAAAAATATGAAATTAAAAAAAAATACAGTTCAAACAACGCTTAAAATAAATATTTTACGTTTATTCTGCCAGGAATCAAACCCAGGATCACAAAAATGGTAGGCTAACTCACCAACTAATACACAATGAGGTGTACTTGTCTACACTCGATAAGTTTACTGAAAAACAATTTTGTTACATTTGTAGAAAGGTGATTCATTTGATTATTATTAGAAAAATTGACTACAAAAAACTATTGTTATATAAAATTGGAAATAGCTTAAATTAAGAAAGAAGGAATTTAAAAATTAATTTAAATTTAGTGAAAGTAAGAGTACTATAAAATATTTATAAAAGTACAATAACATCACAAATACATAAATCTGTCTTACCTTATCTTTGAACATGGCTTTCGAAATAATAACACTACACTTAATTTTAGTGATTGAAATAATCTAAGGCACTGAGAAACAAACATCCATGTAAGAATATAGAAGATGACTAACCTATTGAAGGCTCATTTGCGAATCGCGACCCCCTCGGAGTATGATTCTACCCCCTCCCTACTTTAGGGGGAGGAGTTATACATATGGAAGGAGTAGCGTCGGGGCGTGGCCAAAAAACACGTACTTACTTACTGGTGGAATTTTTAAAGCTGGCGCGTTCGCAATACTTACACAAACGCATTTTGTAGTATCTGTGAATAACCTCATAATATGACATCGCACGGCATACGCATTATAAAAATGATTTGTCTCTCTCGCGCTCAGACGCGCTTATGAGCGTGACATAGATAACTATTGCTTTGTTAGTTGCTAATGCTTTGGTAATAAAATATACACATGATGATTCTGCGATCGTCTGAATTTAGCTGTGATTCTTAATAGTAAAAATATAATAATATGTATTCGATGATATTCAATACAATGTGAAAGCTTGTCAGTACCGAGGTTTGTAAACAAGTTTGTCCAGGAACACTTCATATACAATTACTAATTTTTTTAATAATATTCCTAAGATGATCGTAAAAGAAAATGTCGACAAAACTTTTAAGAAAAAAATAATTAAATGCTATAATATGAAACAAGGTTTTATATTAATTATTATTTTATGTTAACAGTCATCTATTTAAATTTTTGTAAATATTTTTTGAGAGAAATACGTATGCTTTTAGCTCTTAATAATGTTTATATTACTTTTCAAATTTATATAATTTCTCTAACGTTTCTCTTTGTAAAGGAAAAATAAGAAACCTGCTGACAAGCTGGTTTTGCAGTTTAGCGGGTTTCATTATTTTTCCTTTTATATTTTCTGTTCATGTTTTACCTTCTTAAATAAAAATAAATACAAAAAAATGTAAATAGTACGAGTATACGTATGCTACGGATTAAAAATGGCTATCTATTAAAAACACTGGTTTATGAATACATATTTTCATTTAATCAAATCACGTATAGATCGATCATCTAGAGCTGTTGAAATGCAATCTCTCAGGCAAATGTATGTGAAAACGATGCATGGTAGGCTCACGCTTTCGTAAAATTTATTCAAAAACATTTTTAAGGTACGGAATACTGATTTTTAAAATCTTGAAATTATATTAAGTGTTTTTAAAAATCTCTTTTGGATTAAAGCGAAAAAAACAATCACTTAAGAAAATGATATTTATTTATTTAATTTTAAACAAGCATTTTTTTATTTAATATTTTGTGTTCATTATGATAACTAATACAGTGTAATTAAAATGCACAGTACAAATTATATTGGAGAAAATATGTATACACACTGATCAACAATAAAGATAGCACGTTTGTTTAAAATTTAATAAAACCTTTTTTTAAATAAACATCCTGTAGGTTTTAAATGCGTTTGTGTGAGTTTTGCGAATGCGCCAGCTTTCATTAAACAACCCGTAATCTTATGGTGGAGTTAAATTGTAGGAGTGGAATAGTTTTTAAGATTTTTTTAGAGCTGTGAGTGTTTTCTGCAAATTGAAAAATGCTGTTTTAAAATCAACACTATTTTTAGAAGATGATTATTCCAGCTTTTTGGATAAAAGCGTCCTGGCTGTTTTTAGCAGAACATGGAATTGACCTTACTGTACCCGATAACACCGATATCTATTTTTTTCAAAATTGTGGACTGGCTGCTTTCTGCATAACTACGTTCAATTTGCTATCCACGGAATCTTTGAGGGCCTCTCTCAGGGCTGTAGCTAGACTTTGTAATCGGGGCAGGCTCAAAAAATGACAGGATGAAAATATCATTACCATCATCCAAATGCACCTAATAATGCATGTGTCGTTGCATAGTACACTAAATGCTGTGTATATCGATCATCTGTAACATAAATGGAAGTTGATCAGCCTAACGCTTCAATTGCCCGTTAAGAAATATTTAATATTGCGGGGATGAATAACATTTTTTATCATTATTTTCATTATATATCCGAGTATAAATACGTAGCATTGGCTAGTTAGTCTTCGATTTATTTATTTAGTTTTCATTTATTTATCTTTTATTGACATGAAAAACTTTACAGAGTATCCTATTTATTCTTAATAAATTACACAATATACATATCAGATAGTTTAAATAAATAAAAAAACATGTGAAATGAACATACTAAATATTACAATTTGGAAATCGCCATCCTAAGAGAAATCTCACTGTCATGAAATATATAAATATATATCCGAGGCGATACGATCGTATAACATGATTGCTCTCTACCTACCGGCATGTATAAGGTACTCTTTTAACTACTACTTGAGGAGTTACGTAGAAGGTGAAATTTAGTTATAAGTTCATCTTTTTCCTCGGATATTTCTTTCTTACTATATGCAAATGTCTTTTATTATAAATTGTTTTAATTTCTTTGTATTATATACTTGCTTGCTATCTTATTTCATGTACATATTATTTCTTGTTACCATATTATTATTATTACCATACCTTTATGTAAATATTATTCTGTGCCAAAATGAGTTTGTTGTAATACTGTAAAAAAAATTAATTGGAGTAAAAAAAAACTGGTATGATTTAGATTTTTTTCTTATTTTTTTTCTTAATTCAGCCTCTAGTAAGGGTAAGATAAAATATGTGTAGCTTTGGAATACATTCGAGCCGTTCCGCACTGATCTAGACCCAGTCTTATTAAAAAGGCAGTTTGGACTTGGCGAGTGTTTTTTGCTTTAGATTCTTAGACCCGTATGCAGAGACAAAACTTAAGGTAAGGAAAGTACATTCTAATCTCATATGCAGAGAATAACTTGAAGGTGAAGACAATAGAATGTACTAACCTCACCTTAAGGTTTGTCTCTGCATACGGGTATTAGTGTTGTCAGGGATGAGACCGAGATTGTAAAATTCTACCATCATTTGCATAACTTTAATCTATTATATTTATGATATAGTCATGGTTATATTTTTGAATTAGTATGTAAATTACATGCTAGCAACGCATTCACTACCCCCTAGAGAGGGTTTAAAATAGTACAGCTGGTCTCAAAATAGCGTCTAAGAGTCTCAATATTGAAAACGTCTCGAAATCTCGAAATTTCGAGTCTCAAGTCAAGCTGGGACCGACGTCGCACAGTGTTTTGACCCATACAAGCTACAAGATAAAAAGTCACTTTTGAATTCTTAAACGATGACGTCATGGGGGCATTACCAGATAGTTAGTGTGACGATTGTAAGCCTAATTGGGGTGATTAATGCTTGGGGTGATTCATACCAGAATATGAAAGTCGGATAATTGGTTTTTGAAAGCCTAATTACATTTATTTGCATTTTGGCGTCCGACGTGTAAAGGTTGTTTATCAAGTTTAAAGTTTTTTATTTCGATTTTAAAAAAAATGGAAGCTATTTAGGAAGGTATGTTGTATAGTTTTTTTTCTATTATTTTAATGTATTTCATTTAGGTATTTAAAAAAACAATAATTTAACTTATGTATTTTTCAGTAGTTAAAAAAATATCAATTTCTAACTTCTCGAGAATTTATCTCGGAGAGTATATCAAAGTAGCAAAAAATTATTTTTATTTTTCAATAGACCAATTTATTGTTAATTTATTACAGTTTCGATATTTTACCGCACGAAGTTGCATCTATCTTATTTTGTTATTTTACAGGTACCAGATACGAGATTTCCAGGCAAGAATTGTACGTGATGTGGAAGAGTTTGACGAAGAAAGAAAGGCTTCAAGGAATGTTAAATAATATTGTTAGTAAATTTGAAGTCGGTGAACTTGGTGCAAGTGGTGAAAAACTGTTAAAAAATCAAATTAAGCTTATTTGTTTAAATATAAGCAGAAAATGGACCAAATCTGGCTGTAAATTAGATAGATTTGTTAAAAAAAAAATTGAGTGGCTCGACGGTAGTGAAAATATTTTGATATGTGAAAACTTTCGACAAAGTCCTTCAGTAGACATGAATGAACCATCTACGTCTACTGGAAGGCCCGCAAAGGATTTTGGGGTATGCAGTGATCAGTGCAAAAGGACAAAAGTGCGTAATTTAGTGAGTACGAAGACATCTGAAGAACTTTCGTTTGCCACGCAGGTATTTATTCGAGCATCAGAAAAACGCACAGTTGCCGATCTCCTAAAGAAAATTTTGAAAGCTACTCCCAATGAAGTAGCAAAAATACGTAGGGAACATCAACAAGTAAACAAACAGCGGGCATTGACAATTGAGGAAGCGCTAAGTTCATACGTTGACTGTAAATTATCTTCGCATTCCTACAAAGTTATGCGTAAAAATGCCATAAAAACCGGCCCAACATATATCCGGCATTTTATAGTTTAAGAAAAGCAAAAGAAGCATGTTGCCTGAGCGAGGAATTTGTCAAAATAACGGAAACTAGTGCAGAAATCCAGCTACAAGCGATTTTAAATCATACGGTGGAACGATTGCTAAATGTAGAATCAGAAGTCTTAAAAGAAAGAGTTCCTTCAGGTTCTGTACTGACTCTTATATGCAAGTGCGGTGGAGATGGAAGCTCGGGACATAGTAATTATAAACAGAAATTTCACACAGAGCATGCAATAGATTAATTTTTATTTATTATGTCATTCGTTCCAATACAACTAAGGCTTAATGATGACCCTAATATAGTAATTTGGCAAAATTTAAGCCCTTCCTCAACCTCTTATTGTCGTCCTATTAAATTTATTTTCGCCAAAGAAACTGATATTTTTACTAAGTCTGAAATCAAAAAACTTCAAGATGCAATTGAAAAACTTGAAAATTTTAATGTTAATATTGGAGGTGTAGTATTGTCCATAAAATTTAAAATGCTTTTAACAATGGTAGATGGTAAAATTTGCAACGTTTTGGCTAAAAATAAGTCAACCATGTCCTGTTATATTTGTGGCGCCAAACCCAGTGAAATGAACTCTATTAGTATCAATAGAGCTTCTTGACAAGAATTTTATTCCTTTGGCTCATCTACATTACATGCTCTTTTTATATTTCTCAAAATAAATCTATTTGAAAATCACTTATAACAAATGTTTTATTTAAAGACCTTTAAGTTTTATCATCATCATACCATATCCGCTCCCTATGTGGAGCATATGGATTCCATAATCTGCCTCCGGCCAAGCGATCGACCTCCCGTACATCCTCCCAAGTTAAGTCCACGTACCGCAACTCTGACGCAAACTGCCCACAAATTGTCAACAGTGGACGACCAGGGCTGGTATTCCAAACAAAATTATAGCGCGGTATAGCGCGTTTATACGTACTAAATATGCATTATAGCGCGCTATAATTTCGTTTGGAATACCAGCCCAGGACGCCGAGAACCTGATACCTTGTAACATAGGCAAGCATGGTTAAGTCTCTCGGAAGGCATACGTAGTACATGGCCTTGCCAGCCAAAACGCCTTGGATGACAGTAGATACCAAGGGTTACTGTGTCCGTTGCCTCACTTCTGTGTTCCTTACAATGTCAAACTTTTAAGTTTATTTAAACCCTTTGAGTTTTCATGTTTAACATAATAAAATCAGCTGTAAAATGGTTATTCTGACAAAACAAGTGAAGGCAGATTAGTTCTCTCGGGTGAAATCTTTATTTTATGCCTAAGTATCTAATTTAATTTTCAATGATTTATTTTATAGGTTGACCGATTTATCAGTCAATAGAATTAAAGTAATAATTTCAATTATTTATGACCCTTAAATACATTATTGGATGCAGATATCAATTTCCAGAAAATTTATTTCGTTTATTAAATAACAAAATGTGACATATTTTTTATAAAACGAATTATTATTACATATTTAATAAAAAAACCTCTTTTTAGGATTAAATGAATCGCATACGTGAGTTAAAAGTACATTCAGAATTTTTAGTTTCTAGCTTGTATGAAACGAAACACTGTGCGTCGTCAGACTGGTGGAAGACTAAACAATGGAACTTTATTTTAGTCTCTCATCAGATAACGACGTCCCAACGAAACCTGGGCACTGGTATAACTTATTAAGAAAAGTGAAATAAAATTAAATGTTGTATTTTTATTATTATATTTTATATTTTTATTTTATAAATTTTTCACCCCCATAAGACATACATATAAGTTATATAAAACATAGGTATAAAAACAGCATAAAATTTAAAAAATACAATATAAAGCAATAAAAAAGAGAAAAGTGTTTATAAGTAAAGTTGGTATTAAAAAAAATGAAGTTGAGTATATAAAAAACATAAATTAAAAAAAATACAATATAGAGAAATAAAAGATAGGAACAGTGTTAAGAAGTTGTATAAAAATAAAAAGATGAGTGTATAAATCACATAAATTTAAAAAATACTTAAATCTATTTCAACAGAGAGGGAAAACATTGTTGAGAAGGGAATATGGAAGTCTAGGCATTTACAAGGCTTATGACCGGTTATTGGCTGGTTTAAGTGGCCACTTTACACACTGTGTAACATTCACCATTCTGCCCATGTTTAAACATCCCCATTTCCTCAACTCTTTCATCTGTTGACTTTTGTGAAGTTCCATATTCCCTTCTTAACAATGTTTTCTCACTCTGTTGAAATAAATTTTAATATGAATATCTCCCTAGGGAGGAAATTCAACCAGTCTGCAAGCATTTGGACAAACTCTAAAAACTGTTAAAAAAACTACAATATTTAGAAATAAAATATAGAACTATATTTAGATGTGTATTTGGTTTTTAAAATAAAATAAAAATAATAAGCTGTAAAAGGTAGACATTTAAAAAAAGTTAACAAAAAAAAAACAAATATAATACAAACATATCCAAGAAATGCAGTTTAAAGCAGCTAGGTAAATAATCTTATAAAATTTAATATAAACAGAATAATAAGTTCTATTTGATATGGAATATTTACATTAATATTTAAATTTACAAGACTCAAGTTAGAGACATCGATGTTGTTAGCATGTTGGTTTGCAAGTACATGCAACTTGCAACTTAAAACCCACTTGTTCTCTAAATCATTTGAATAAATCCATAGCATGTGACAACAAAATAAATTGTTTTAATTAAATTAATTTAACTATAGAATCACTATGTAAAGCGCCCTTGAGGTATTTAATTACGAAAATGGCGCTTTATAAGTTATCCATAATAATAATAATGCATCCGCACTACTGGTGAATTCGCGCTGTAATTGGTCGATGATGGACCGCAGTAGAACAGATAACTAAATAACTATTATTGAATCGACAATATTTTGAATCGGTCTAAACTTTTGGTGACAGTATAAGTTACACGCTAGGGAGGTTATTTTAATTAAAATACCTATAATTTGATCTGTGTCCAGGTATATGAAGAATACTGTTCTGTTTGTGAAATAGAAGTAGGACCCTGGACGAGCGTTTTCGACTCGATGGCTGCTCTCAGTTAAAAATCCTGAATAAGGAAATCAAGTGGAGATAAGTCCTCTTTGTTGTGTAGAGATAAGCGCGTTTGCCTAACATTCTCGGAGTCCTGGGTTCGATCCCTGGCAGGGTGAAAGTGAAATATTGATTAATTCTGGTGACTTTTTTTCATAAGTTATCTTTTATTTTGTCAAAAATCACTCGAATTTTTTTTTTCCTTGGTAGAATCAAAAATAAGATATAGTATGAAGTCGGGGGAACATTCGACTTAAACTTTTATTGAAATATATATTTAAATATAAACATTATTTGTTTAAACATGCATGTTGCTGATCTTTACGCCCAAGGTAATATAGAAGTCTAAGCATCTACAGGGCCAATGACCTGTCATTGGCTGATTTAAACATCAATATTCCTTTAATTCTTTTATCTGTTCCTGTTTGTGAAGTTAAAGAGCTAAAACCTTTATTTATGTGGGTGAGATTCATCTAATTAAATTATTTCACCTACATACTAGGCAGCGCCTGAAAATTTTATTATTCAATTTCTATACTTCTTTATAGACCAGGTGGATTTATCAACTTCACAAACATTAACAGATGACAAAATTAAAGGAATATAGATTTTCAAATATAAGCAGAATGGTTAATGTTACACAGTGTGTAAAGTGGCCACTTAAACCAGCCAATGACAGGTCATAAGCTCTGTAGATGCTTAGACTTCTATATTACCTTCTCTAAAATGTTATTTATCTCTGTTGTAATTTGTTAATACGAGTAACTATATAATATTATCAAAATGAATAAAGACAATGAACCTACATATATAATTTACCGGCGGAAAGATCAGTAATTTTAAATTGTGTATATTAAATTATTTTTCCAGTGATTTTTGGAACAATAAAAGATAACTTATGGAAATTAGTCACCAGAATGAATAAATATTTCATTTTCACCCTGCCAGGAATTGAACCCAGGACTCTGAGAATGTTAAGCGAACGCGCTTCCCTCTACACAATAAAGACGACTTATCTCCACTTGATTTTCTTATTCAGGATTTTTTTTCGGAACAGGAAAAATGTTCGTCATCTCTGTTGTAATTTGTTAATGTTAACAGCTCCCCAGGGGGTTGAATCCAGTCCTTGTCTACAAAAATTTGAACACTGAAAGTGGCTTAGTGGGATTTTAGTTATAGTAAAAATAAGAAAACTGAAATGCTAAAAGTTTAATAATGTATAATAATATTAATATAATAAAAAAAAACCTATTTTATCTCCTTGATTTTCAATGAGGTAGTATTTTAATCGTCTGCTTCCTTTCCAGACTGGTAGACCCTTTAGCTCGGTGGAGAGCTAGTTAAACAGGCTCGGTGCAAGAAATTCAGGTGTTCAGTACTTAGAGTCTCCACCAGTTTCAAACAGAGGTGAATTACAGGGATGAATTTCAAATTTCAGCACAGAACATCCAGGCTTGAAAAAAATCACACTTATCTGTGACGTCATCGACAAGCGACCCAAATCGTCTTTGCGACGACACCACGAAAACCACAATTACGTGTTGGATTTTCCCAGAAAAGTTAATTTTTCAAATGTGAAGTTCGTAGTATAAATTGTAAAGAGAAGCAGGTATTTATTTTAAAAAGAGATTATGGGTTTCTCATGAAATCGGCTTATAGAAACAGTGAAGGATTTGTGGGTGAACTACAAAAATAATTGATTTTTAATTAGTAGCTAATTTTGTCATGCGGGTCGATTGTTCATTCTTTTTATACCTGGGTAGTATTACAAGTATTAGAGCAATAAAACTCGTACAAAGAAAAAAACAAAATGCATGGTTTTGTTTAATATTTGGGGCGTATAGGATGGTTAAAAAAAACTGAATTAAAAAAATAATATATTTTAATATCTCCAACAGTTACATTATTCTAAAATATTATTTCATAGCTATTCGGGCTAGCCATTTTATTATATTTGGTAAAAATTGGACTGTGTACGTTAATAAATAAATGTAACATTTCATATGTTATTATGTAACTGTATTTATGTCAGCCTGTGGTGTAAGAGTCCGCACGTTTGCCTACCATGCAAGAGGTCTCGGGTTCGATTCCCGACATGGTATATTTCATAGTTCCTACACTGGTACATAAAGCGAAAGACTGATCATCTTACCTTCATGTAAAAAAAAATAAGATACGCTGCGATTGGTGTACCAATGCAGTGCCCTATGCACCATTAGGTGCGGAAAGAGAATGATGATGATGAAAATATCATTCCACAAAGCCTTTGTCAGTTTTACATTTGAAAAAGTTAATGGTCACATACTCGTACATTTTATTTTACATTTTTGAAACTTTTACACGCTACCGCGTTATTACATAATAAACGTTTAGATTTATTCCGTGTCCGGGGGTATAAAGAATACAATAATGTGTCTGAAATTGAACCGAATTTCCTAGTGATGGTTTTTGACTCGATAGCTACTCTCAGGTTGTCAAAGTTTAGGCATTTACAGGGCTTATGACCTGTCATTGTCTGCTTTAAGTGGCTACTTTACACACTGCGTAACATACACCATTCTGTGTTATTCATGTTTCCATACTTATATTATAAATGCGAAAATTTGTTTGTTTGTTTGTGTTTCCTTTACGTCTCAACGGAACGACCGAGCGACATATTTTTTTTGCATTGGGATAGCTGGAGGGGTAAGAAATATAACTTAATATTTAACTTTCACCCCGAACGAAAAAAAAGTACAATGAAAAAAAATTTGTATCAATAATAAGCAATATCATTTGAAAATGAGTAGTAGGCTTACGTGGGATGTCAAACCGAATCGATTTGAAATGAATTCGTTGAACTTCTGTAATTAACTTGCTTAATCCATGGTTAGCACGGTTTGCTTTGCGTTTTGGTTTTGTAGAAAGATTTTGGATTTGTAAACAGAATAACGATGCAACGTCATCATAGACTAACAGATCACCGGATTTCTTTCAAAGCGGCAGTGAAAAGACCAAGTTGATTTTAATCCCGATAAAATATATTAATCAATCGGGAAATTTTTTATTTATTAATTTATTTTCAGTTCACAAACAGTAAAATATATCAAAATATAAATACAACTTATAAAACAAAAAATAATAACACTAAACATCTTTCTCCAATTATATGTGAAAACCAATAGTTACAAAAGAAAAATTAAAAATTGTATTTAGACCAAAATTTAGTTTTCATTATATGTTATTTAAACAGTTTATAAGAATTTATTTAAAATTTATTTTTAATAAAATTTAATTTAAGATAGATGCAATTTATACAATCGAATAAAATTTGACTAGATTAAAAATAAAGTCTCGTAGTAGTAATAAGTTTTTTTTAACGTATATCAATAAATCATAGTAATAATAGTCACAATAAAATAAAATACATAAAAAAACAACGCGTACTCTTATTTAGTGTATCCGTTTTATTATTGTACATGTTAGTCAGGGTGAGTATATATATTTAAGATGTGTGAGGGTGTGTGAATATGTGTTTGGGTTATTGATAAACAAAATCTCTTATTGATAAAGGACTAACTGATAACACGGGAGTGAAGTTGCTGGTAAAAGCAAGTAATTTATATTCAGTCACGTTTTCATAAATACATTTAAAATTTTTTTAAAAAAATACATTCTTATAATTTAACCAAATATATCAATTTCGGGGATCATTTCAACGACTTGTACATCACACACTTTAAAAAAATTTAAATGCCTTAATCGGAAAAAATTGTCAAAACTTCGGTTTTTTGTTTAAAAATAAAGTGAACGGTTTTAAGTAGACTTAAATCAGTGTTTGATTTTAATATTAAAATTATTAAAGCACAATTCTGTGTGTAAAATGGATACCAGAATCCTTGACAAGTGATTTTGAAATATTGCAGTTCAAAAAACTTAAAAATCAACATTTCACCTTCACCCTGCCAGGAATCGAACAATGGTTGGCAAACGCGTCAACCACTACACAACGAGACAGTTTCGTTAGTCAGGATTTTACTTGAGAACAGCCACCGAGTCGAAAGCACTCAATCAGGGTTCTGGTTCTATTTCACAGACAGAACTGTATTGTTTATCTGCCTGAACACTCAACAATAATTTAATTTAACAATTGAATTGATCTATGTTAAAGGGGCGCAAGTCCATAGACTCAAAGTTTGAGAAAATCGTCAAAAACTGTCTCTTAATTTTTATATGGGAATATACCATATTTTTTATTAATAATTTGGTATTAATAAGCTATACTGATATAAAATATTATTAAAAATATTATTTTGTTTGTAAGTTATTTTATTACTTTTTTTAGCATCAGCGGATTTGTTTCCTTTTAGGATCTAAATTCTTTTCTAACTTAACAAAAAAATTAAAATCATGTTTTTTTATTGTTTCAGTAAAAAAGTATAACAATTCAGTGGTTACAATAATAAGCCTACTTCCTACAGTTAGAATGATTTAAATGTCTTATTTATTTACAACCATCTCGTCTCGCTGACAAGCCTCGAAATAGAATCTAGGCTGGTTATTCCTTTAAAAAAATAAAAAATAAACAACGTGATTATATTCGATGGTCGGAGGAGCGATAATATCTTCATTAAAAATTCGGTGGTCTTCAGGAATGTAATTCATCATCTTCTTTAAATCGGCTGTTTTATTAGCTTTCAAGGGTACAAAGTTCTTGTGAGTGGAAAAAAAGTTGAGATGTGACTGCGACGACCAAGTTTGAAAGTTAGTTCACCGATGTCTTTAATAAACTCCCGATCTAAGATGTAGCTTTTGTTTTTAGACTGGTAGATGTGTTGAGGGTAGTTACTAATATCAAATGATATTTTTTTGTATAAATGGTATGTTTTTCCCAGGATTTCTTTGATATGCACGATATTTTATAAAATTCTGGCCACTTGTTCTTAAAGTCACGTTAAAAGGGAACATGTCTATGGACTAGTCTCATTTGAACACAGAAGTAAAATCGCTGTTACAATTTTCTACAAGTTATGTGTTAGATTAGAGCCTTTTTGTTAGATAAAGACTAAAAGTTATTCATTTTTAAAATAGTTTTTAAATCACCAAAACTGTGACTTATGCCTTTTAACATGGATCGATTCAATTATTATGATCGTAGTTACAACTAGTCATTACTAAAAAGCTAATCATTTTATGAACCACCGCGTACCACTCTGCTTTTACATACTATTAATAATTACCAACTGTAATAACCCTACCTTAATTAGCAAATAAGCGGTATTTCCTGCCATTCTCATTACTAAGCTATCAAAAGTATTGTATTGACTCATCGGCAGTTAAATATTCTTTCCGAATATTAAGAAATTTATAAGTGATATTTTATTGCCTATTCCCATAATAAACTAATGCTTATGTTCGGAAAATACTGTCGTTAATGGCGAGGATTATATTGTCTATTCCCGGTCACCAAATTCTATTGTATTCAAAAAATATTAAAGTAGGTGCATTTAGTACATTAATTACTTAAAGGACAAAGGATACATGCAGTATTTTAACAATAAGTTAAACTAGAGTAGCCAGATTTCGAAATACAAATACGGGACATTTTTGAAAAAAAAGCATGTAGGTACATAAATTCATTAAACGATTTTGCTCCACATGGAGTTATTTATGTATTTAACCCATATAGCAAAGACAAACGAGGGTAATAAAATAAAATATACAATATATAGATAACACTCCATACGAATCCGAGCTAAAAAGTCGTCCTCAAAAGATAGAGTTTGACCGGCGGAGATAGCAAGTATCGTCACGTTGACTTTGACAAGCAAAACAAGTAGTACAGTAACAAGCACGGACTGTTTACATCGGTATACTGTAAGTTTTATTTAGTATGTTGCTTCCTTCCGCATACGGGTCACCTTTGTTCGTCGTTTCGCTTGACGCCCGACTAACTGAGCAGGACGTAGGCAGGAGATAACTCACGAATTGTAACATATATATAAGACGTTTTTTGACATTTAAATAGCTATTTTAAACAAGTATTGATTAAGATATGAACATCACTTGCCAGTGAAAGGTTTTCAAAGGCCATCACTTTTTCTGATCGATATGTGCAGTATCTTAGCGTACATATAGGCATTTTAGTAATTTCGAGGAGAAAAATAGCTGGCGAATGCTCGCAAGACTAAAGTCCGTTCTATCAAACTTAGTCGCAGTTTGAGGGAACATATTTCGAACGCTTATGTTTACTCTAGTTATATGCCTTAATGTGGTATACCATATTTGAATAGGATTATGGTCCCGCGGCTGGTGTTGCGGGTTCACAGTTAGGAAGTCCGAGGTTCGAACCCCAATCTCCCCAACTAAATTTCCATTTTCGAAAAGTGAGTTTACAACTCTATTTAAATTTGTTGCAACAGAGAGGGAAAACATTTTTGAGAAGGGAATATGGGAGTCTAGGCATTTACAGGGCTTATGATCTGTCATTGGCTGGTTTAAGTGGCCACTTTATTTATTCTCATCCTTTATTTTACAACAAATTAGTCAATAATTCATATTTACAGCGCACTGCGCAAAAATTGCGAGCAGCTCTGACGGCTTTTTTCCTCCGATTGAACGCAAACAGAAGGTGTTGAAAATGCTCACTTTCGTCTACTTGATGATTAATTTGAAAGCTTGTAATCAAGGCAGGCTTGTTGAAGACTTGTTGGACAAAATGTACGGGCATGTCCCGTAAATATAAGACGTCTGGCCACCTCATAGATACACATTTTAAAAATTAAGTGTGTATTAAAATGTGTGTGTATAAATAATGATTTTTAAATATGAGAACTGTGAGGCCAAAATTAGTTTTAAATAAATAATAATTTTTAAACTGATTTTTTTTAATGTGTTGATTGCAACTTTGCAATTGTTCCAACCAATCAAAATATAAATAATAAAAAATCATGAACAAATAAATAACTACAAATCTAACTAACGTAATAATCATCATAATCATCATTCCATATTCACGTTAGTTTTCCAACTGCAAGCAGCGAATCTTAATCGATTAATATATGATAGCAAGACGATTGGTCTCAAGCCTCAGATCCAGTCCAAGGTTTTAAAATATTACACAATGAAAATTACGTTTAATAATAAATATTCAATGTTGATTTTGCCGGGAATCGAACTCGAATTATTTAAAACTTCAAGTCAAAGACTTGGGCGTACTTATTGCTGAAAGCAATATCTACCAGCCAACCAAAAAATAGACTGTTCAAAAAAAGAGATAGGTCAAAATCTGTACTAAAAAAATATAAATATATATTAAATACACATACATATCACACATTTAAAAACAAACCGTTCCTTAACAAAAATATACAATTTTACCTAGGAGCTTAAATAAAATAAAAATCAAGGCTTTCTCGCAATAGAATTTAAGATCATGGTGCTTTGATCCATCTTTAGGGGTCATAATGATGGATATTTATTTACACTATAACATCGAATTCAGTTTTTTTTTTAATATAACATTTTAACTAATTTCTTGAAAAAGTTCGTTTAGTAACGGTTTGTCTTTAAAAGTGCGATGTGTTAAAATAAAACTTTAAAAAAAACTTCATTTGTTAAAAATAACATTATCTGGTTCAGTAGGCAAACACTCTAACCCGTCCACCACAAGACAAACTTTCAATCGATTTTCTTTGACAGGATTTGAAAACTCTCGTCCAGGTTTCCGGTTTTATTTCATAGAGAGAATTGTATTCTTCATCAGCCTGTACTCAGATGAATTTGATAGTTAGGTTATTATTTATCACATATATTTAAAATATAAATATATATTAGCGGACCTGACGGACGTTGTCCTGCCCAAACGTTGGTTTGCTTGCTATTAGCTTGGAAAAAGACTTTTATTTGATGAGTAGGTATAAATATATATAATATGTAGGTACTTGTTTATGGTTGAATTCCAAAACATAAAATAAATATTTTTTCAAATATGGCATTCTTTTTGTAAACGTCAAACTCCGGTCTTTTCACCAACAAAGGAGTGTACTTATGTGAGTATACGATATTTAAAAATGTATTGAATTGAAAATTATTTTAGTATTATCAAAAATCTAGGAAAAAGAAATAAATGGGTAGAAATTTTAAGGAATTTAAGGAAAGAATCTCATTGAGATCCTTAAAAAAACAAATGAAATAAACATTCAAAAACAAACTTTTTTTATTCACAAAAAAACAACATCTTTCCATTTTTTTGCAAATGCATTCTCCTCGAATGTAACCCTGATAAATTGACGAATAAAACATTTATGCTCCTTACTTCTTATTTACATTACATAAGATTGAAGATTTTAATATTAACGAACACGCACAGCGCAAAGATCTATATTTCTCTGAAAACCGCACGTAAATTGGTAAAGCCGTTTAGGAGCAGTTCAGTGACATCACACGTACAGAGGAATTATGTATATAAAGATATCTCAATAGAGATGCAGGAGCTCTTTGAAAAGGCATATTTAAAAAAAAAAGATAGCCAAACAGCGTCCTTTTCCCGATTATATGTTAATTGTAAATGAAGGATACAGTTAAATGTGAAAACGACTCAACGGTATTTACACTTCGTTGAAAATGACCCTAAAAATTAAAATATTTTGTTAGGTATATCATATTATCGTCATAACCTCCATTTTCTTTACAGTTGATTCATACGCCAATGCAATTGTAAACCAAATGCAACATAGTTGTATCAAATTTTCTACGAAATTAAGGTGATTAGTCTTACGCTTCAGGTGTCTGTCCAGGATAAATGAAAGATTGCATTAAAAAAATCTTTTAAATCAATATTTCACGTCCGCCCTTCCAGAAATCGAACTCAGGACCTGAAGAGGAAGGATAATTCGTTACTCACAACACAACGAGGCGGATTTTTTTCCACTTATTTTTTTTATCCATGATTTTTACCTGAGAGTAGCTATCGAGCCGAAAGCACTGGTTGAGGTTTCTGGTTCTAATTCACACAGTCTATTCTTCGTCCGCCTGGACACAGGCAACCTATTTTTAACGTATAAAGTAATTTAATATATATTTGTGATCATAATTTCAATAATTTTTCGTTTGTCCGGGCGGAAGAAGAATATGTGCAGTTCTGTATATAGGTATAAATTAGAACCAGAATACATTACTGAAAAATAAAATCGAGTTCCGCTTTATAATGCTTGAGGATCCGGATTTAGTTCCTGAAGGGTCAGCTTGACAAACAAACATACAAACCATCACGCCGTTTCCTCGTAGGGGTAGGTGGAGAGAATATAACGCCATATCACTGTCTTTGCGTACAGACCTCGCTTCCTCTACATTCCATGCACGCACGCCGATTACTCCTAATCTTGACTTGTCCATTTTCACGTATTTGATGGACTTGATCGTGCCATGTCTTTCTCGGTCTTCCTCGTTTTCTGCATCCATCAACATTCGCATCGTAGATCCTTTTAGCCGTTCTTTCCATGTACATTCGCTCTACATGTCCAAACCAACGCAGCACCCCATTCTTGATTTTGTCGATAATGCATGTCACAGTTCACGGATCTCGACTTTTGTGCACCTATCATGCATCGTTTTACCACGCGTTCAATCAGCTTGAGGTTTTTGATACAGATGTGTTTTTAACCAGCTTTATATCTTGTCCCTGGGCAAGAACCTGAAGCGGAATATTGAAGTTTGACATTTAAAAATGAGCATAAAAGTAAAACAAAATGACGAATGTAATACAAAAACAAAATTTTATGTTTTACAAGATACTGTATTTGCTTTTACGATACATGTATTATTTGATTTGATGAAAAGCCTTCAAAATGGAATGTCTAGTAGACGAAAACGAGCATATATACACCTCCTTCTGTTCGCGTTCAATCGAGGGAATTTAAGAAAAATACATTATTGACTAATATGTCGTAAAAAAATTTAAGAGAATTGTTGAGGTCGGTATTTAATGAGAATTTCTTTTTCGAAAACCGCCACGAAAGTTTAATTATAAAACTTTTATCTAAATTTGTCGCAACAGACAGGGGAAAAAAATTGAAAAGGGAATATGGAAGTCTAGGCATTTACAGGGCTTATGACCTGACATTGGCTGGTATAAGTGTAACAATTACCATTCTGCCTTTATTTAAGCATCCACTTTTCCTTAACTCTCCTATCTGATGACTTTTGTGAAGAGCTGATACCTTTATCATGTGGGTGAAATTCATCCGGCTGAAGTAATTCACTAACTAAGCAACGCCTGAAAACTATTTTTAATTTTAATACTCTTCTTATACCCGTTATTTTAATCAACATTGTTTTAATCACACGCTAAAGGTTTTAGCTCTTTTACTTCACAACAGTCAACAGATAGACGAGTTGATGAAATATAGATGTTTAAACATAGGCAGAATGGTGATGTTACACAGTGTGAATAATGGCTACTTAAACCAAGCAGTGACAAGCTATAAGCCCTGTAAATGTCTAGACTTCTATATTTCCTTCTCAAAAATGTTTTCCTTGTCTTTGGCAATAAATTTAAATCTAAATAACTCCCTAGAGAGGAAATCCTGCCGGTCCGCAAACATTTGGGCATACTCAAAACATTGCTGATAAAATTTTTACCTTAAGTGTGGTTGTTAAATTAAGTTTTGTCCGTTTTTTCCCAAATGAAGAGAACAAAAGGACAATTTAGAAAAAAAAGTGAATAATAGATTCTCCTTCTTCGTTTTTTCCTTTATTCCGTCGATTGAAAGCGAACAGAAGGTGTCTAAAATACTCACCATCGTTTATTTCACATTCCATTTTGAAGGCTTGAAGAAAATAAAATAATATTTGTAACGTAAAAACAAATGCAAAAGCTAAAGCAGAAAATTTACTTTCGAATGACATTTTATTTTACTTTTGGAACTTATTTTTAAATTTTAAAATACTTTACTTTCATTGTTGATTGATTTGGTGTTTATTTTGTAGAACTCCATATTTAAACTTATAATTAGAAATCATAATTAGAATGCAGTGCCCTATGCACCATTAGGTTAAAAAAGGAAACAATGATGATGATGATGTAAAATTTTTAATTCGAACTTTATTCATGTTTCCTGGGTATTACGGAGTTAAACCGGGTAAATCTAGGATTATTCGTTTACCTTTAACTGTATCCGTAACGTAAACAAGTAATATATACCCCTACCCGTCAATGGTGCATATGGCACTGCATTAAAACACCAAACTCAGCGGATCTTGATCACCTGTAACATGAAAGTAAAGTAAACTTATAATTAGAAATCAAACACTGATTTGAGTCTACTGAACACTTTATTTTATTTTCAAAAATATAAACATATAAAAATAAAAACTTCGTGACAATTGTTTCGCCTTATTAGGGCATTTTCAAACGAATGTGAAAATTATCCAAATATCCAATCCAAATAATCTTCACATTCGTTTGAAAATACCGTACAGTTAGGTAAACGAGTAAGCCTAGATTTACCCGGTTTAATTCCGTAATACCCATGAAACATGGATAAAGTTCAAAGTATATTTAAAATTTTACATTATCATCATCATTGTTTCCTTTTTGAACCTAATGGTGCATAGGGCACTGCACTGTTACACTGATTATAGCGCATCTTGATATTTTTTGTTACATGAAGGTAAGATGATTAGTCTGACGCTTCAGGTACCAGTCCAGGGACTATAAAATATTCTTGTCTGAAAATACCCTTTTAATTATTTTTTTCAATAAAGGGGTTGCATATTTTTTTCCTTACTTATTATGTACAAGGTTTATATTCACTGCAAAAGGTATGTCCCTTCTAATTTTTTTACTATAGTGTGAGGGTCTGGTGGTGGAAACTCATACAGTAGAAGCCGGACTATTGACAGGCATCAACAGATCTTCCGTTCCACTTTGAGAGCGTTCGGCATTTTGTGTCCTATTTTTATTTATTTCAACAATCACTTTTTAAATTTTTCATGTCAACGTTTGTAGCTGCACGATGATTGATTATCTAGCTTTCATATATCAACTTTAAAATACCTAAATTCTGTAAATGGGGTCTAGAATTCTAATCGTCTATGCGCTTAGTAGCTGCAAGACGTGTTGTAATATTACTCCTTATTATTTAATTTTTTTTAAATATCATTAATACACTAAATTTATTTGTCAATTTTTTAAATGTGTAAATGGGGGCTATCTGTTATAAAAAATCTAGCTCCTATCTGTTATAATTTTTGATTGATCTTAATTGAAAACGAGGAACTAGAATCCCAACCGTCCATGCGCTCTGTAGCTGCAAGACGTACTGGGATATTTATTAATTGTAGAGCGCCCTTGAGGTGACTTTTACAAAAATGGCGCTATATTAATTATCCCATTATGTATATATATTTTATATTATTATTTTATATTAAATATATATATATATACTCGTATGTATATAACCATCTCGGGAATCAAACCCGATCTCTTGCATGGTAGGCAAATGCGCTGACCATGACCACCACGAGGTTAACGATTTAAATTAAAAGATAAACTAAACCATAGGGAAAAATATTTTTTTGTATTACTAAAAGCTTGTAGACAACTACCGGATTTTACCGGATTTATTTTATTGTCAAAAAACCATCGTTTTAGTCATACCACCGCGTATCGGATTGATTTAATTGTATGTATTGTAAATTTAAAATATATTTATTTAATGCCAGGCAACCGCAC